>NC_136008.1:12990571-13288071 GCF_048128805.1 Centroberyx gerrardi
CCGAGCAAAGACAGCTATGAGAGATAAAGCAAAAAAAGTGAAAGGCATATGAAAAAGCTACAGGCTAGTAGAAACAGAGAGAGGAAGAGAGACAATTAGAGGACATAGGTAAAAGATGTGTCACCTTCCTGAGGAGTCAGCTGAACGATACGGCAACGATATGAGGAGGGAGGAGACTGTTCATGCTTACCGTAACTTCAGTCCACACACTGCGTAACAACTTCAGAATAATTCAAGGGAGGGACTTGCGGTCCAGCTGACTTAGTGCACAACTGCGTCAGTCACTGCTATGATGTGGAAAGCAAGGAACCAGACAACTACATGCAATAACAATGATAGGAAGAGTTTTAACCAATTGATAATCCCATTTGCTGATGGATGTCTCATAGCAACCATATCAACCATATCAAACAACCAACGGCTTGAAGGACAGGGTTTGCTGAGCATTTGATGACAAATACTTGATGGAGACACACATCAGACGGAAGAAGTGATAAAAGCAATGTGTGTTTTATTATGAAAGCTTTGTTCCAAAATAAGATATGAACAGTGTGGAATGTAGTTACAAAACAACTGCCGAGATTCAAGTAAAACTTACTAGGGGATATCATAAGTCTTTCATGCAATGGTTTTTCCCAAAATGGATATACAACATGTTGGAATGAAACCCTTCACTTGTTGTTGGAGTTCCCCTTTAAAAACCATACATGTAAAGGGTCAGTTTCAGCAGCGATGACTCCCTGCTCATGTTTGGGTGTTTATTCTCTCTTTCCCTGAAGCGTTTTCTCACTGTACCTGTTTATGATCAACGCCCTCTCAATAAGTTGTCTCACTGTACCTATTTATGATCAACGCCCCCTCAATAAGCACAGAAACATTTGTGGTGTGACTAGAGGAGCTGAATCATGATCAGTCCTTCAGCCCATTGCTTTCGCAATCCCTCTCTTCTTCTTCTTCTTGGGTGTCTGTCTTTACAAGAAGAGAAGCACAGCCACCTGCCACTCTCCCATCCCCCTGTGGTTAAAGTTGGACGGCGTGGGCTGGCAGGCTGGTGGTCGAGAGCGAGGGAGGGCTGTCAAATGCTACAGAAACTCATGACTGAAAAGAGGAAATGGCTGATACATAACTTCCTCTATTGACACAGATCGAGTGGGGGCAAAACTCGACTGTACAGCAGACTGGGTTATGGCTACCTTGGAGTCGCCCCCCTTTACCATTGAGACCGTGAGAAGAAACCATCGCCATATATGGTGAAAACGTAATGGTACACAAACCTGATGGGATGGCGGTTTGTATGCGCTTTTTAGATAAATGAGACGGCACTCAGAAAACGAATCTATTTCAGTAATTAATCTATACCACCATGACACCATGAAAAATAAACTGTCGACTTAAATATATTCTTTTTTCCGAGTGAAGTCCCATTTTTTGCACAAGACAATGTGTGAGTCTGACTGCAGTCTTCTTCCCAGTGTCATTTCTCTTTGCTTTTTAAGATGAGCAAAAAGGTGGAAAGTGGTTAAAGGGGGGAAAAGGGAGGAAATAAAGAGAGGATAGATGGAGAAATTAGCTGAAGGAATAATGGATGTTGGAGGAGAGTGGGGTAGGCGATAGACAGAAGAGAAAGAGAAAGACACCCTGAAATTATTGTGATTCTTTCCACCCCTTTCTCCCCCTCTCTCTCTCCCCTCCACCTACCTCCCACTCAGCCGGTTCATATGAAACTGAAAGACCCATGTCTGAATTGGGGGAATTTATATGGGCTTACATGCCCTAATTCAAGCATTTCCTGGAACTGTGTGTGTGTGTGCGTGAGTGTGTGTGTGCGCGTGTGTGTGTGTACATGTTCGCCCGTTTCCCTCCCCTGACAGACCACTCGATGTCACTTCCCCCTCCCCACCAATTCACAGACACACACCAGTCACCAGTCTTACTCCAGCAAAGCCATAATCACATGGTTTGTCACACTAACTTGCCCACACTACACCACACACACACAAACACACACACACACTTCATAAACAAATTCAAACTCTAACTTTGTCAAAGAAAGAAAGAAGATGCTCTATCTATCTATCTATCTATTTAACATTCCCTATATAATCGTTTTTCAAGGGTAAACTTCACGCCAAGACAGGACTGTCCACCACTACATGCTATCATTTATCTGAATTTGTGGGGAGAAGACATTTCAATATGCAGATGAGCAGGCAAGACATTTCCGTGTTGCAGCTAGCAAGCATCAACAATAATCTGCAAGTAAACTTCACAAATCAAGTTATTTTTGAGGCAGTCTATGTAAGATTTGTAAGATGTAAGATCACTTTAATCTAACCTGCAATCTTCTCAGTATAGATCAAAAGATATGGAGAAGGTATGGACTTCTGATATTCATTCCCTGCTTGGTTTGTTGTTGTATTCAGCTGTGTGTTGTTTTTTTTTATGGGCCGTAAAAAAGCTCCTCCCTTATATTATAGCTGCAGCCCCCTCCCACCACTTATAACCATCCAGGCTCAACCAGCTCCGCCTCCGCCAACTACGGGTGTGTATGGTGGGGGAGCAGCCAGTCATAAAACCAAAAAACTCTGGTATGCCTCCCGAATTGTCTTTGATAAAGCAACGTGAAAGACAAGAATAAACACTGGTATTGCTACTGAAGGAGGGAGGAACCTGAGACAGACCAAAGGAATTAAAACTGATGCTGAGTTGGCCATTTTCTCCTCAGTTTACTTTACCTAACATTTGTTATCTGGACTATTTGGATCGGGGAAACTAGTCTAACCCTACTAACTAGATGTAATACCTCATTCCCATTACTCAGATCCAGGCTGTGCAGAGCTGAGCCTGATAAAAACAAAGCCCAGTTGGTTCATACTGTGTTTCCAGAGCTAACCAGGCTAATGTAATGCTTGTTGCTCTGCTGCGCTGCTGTAGTGGCACGCTATTAACGTTATAAGCTGTTCATCTGTTATGCTAACCGTGGCTAAATTTAGCCGACCGATTGGCTGAGAAATTATGAATGGAGGACTTAGATCTGGTGTAGTTTTATGTTGCCTTCTGTATTCTGTAAATATATGCACAGACAGCAGGGTTACCTTACACAGCGCATAGAGGAGAGATAACATTATCACCCATCAGCTCTATTTATAATGATCATCTGGTCTTTTTGCAAAGGCCACATCAATTATTGGTCAACATGGTCTGTTTTGATTTGCCATAGCAAAATTATGAACCTGGATGGTAATAATCCAGAAGTATCACAATCAGCTTTGAACCATTTGAGAACTGGTTGCATTCGTTTCACTCGGTGGGGGTGTGTTTGGAAGTAGGGGTGAAAGCAGGTTTTGTCTTTGTTTTCATGTAGATTTTTCATTCATCCTTACATCTGCAGGGGTGCTACTTTGCATAAATCTTACATAATACCTTTAAGACAACAAATGTATTGACAACTAGCAAGTATTTTTGAAGAAAAACTAAGTTCCATTAGAATAAATCCCATTTTGTGATTGATCATGCCAATGCCTGTCACACTGCATCACCAGCAATTAGTAATTCATTCCTAAGTGCTGATTTCTGATTGGCATTCGTTCCAACCTTCGCTCCAACCTTCGCTCCATCAGTTTTTTTGTATAGGAAATTTTGAGATTTTCACAAGTTTTGCCAAACTCTGCGCATCCTTACATGTCCTCGTGGGCAATGAATGGAATCTGGTCTTTACCCCATTGGCAGCCTAAACTTGGAGGGTCTCAGAAAGACAGCGGGATTGAGACAGAAATTTACAGCGTAACATCCACCAATTCTTACCTCCAGTCCATAAACCCAGGAGAAGATGGGTGCCTGCTTTCTCTTCCTCTCTCTCGCCCCCCTCCTCTGCTTTGGTTCTTTACTAGAGGCCAGCAGGGGTCATACACCTGAGGGAAAAGGCAATGACGTTTGAATGAACTTAAAACTTTGAATTCCCCCCCGAGGGAGCGAACAGTTAGGCAGCGACTTCGCTACCAAGTGTCTGAACAGAGACGGGGGAGAGAGACAGAAAGAACAAGGTGTGAAATGAGAAAGAAAGTGATGAACTGATACCAAGAAAAATGCAAAGCGTTGACTAAATGCGTACATGTTATATATTGTACAATGTGGACAAACAAACGGCTGCAAGAGTGCGTGCCAATAAACACATACACACACACACACACACACACACCCGCAAGCAATCATATGATGTGTCAGATGCCATGGAGGGGTTCTGGTAAAAGAACAGAAAAAAAGAGGCTGATGGAAACAGACCGCTTCCTACTTTGACTTCTTCAGAACAGAAGTTCTCCAACAGTGAGCAGGGTTGGGAAAGCCCACGCACACACACACCCACACTCACACCTTTTAAAAGAAAATGATTAGCAACACAGAAAAGTGATGTTGTGTGTGCGTGTGTGTATGTGTGACTACACGTTTATTCTTTCCACAACATTCACAGCTCTCTAAGAAATATGCAAAAAAAAAATGTAGGCAAAGAGAATTAGTATTAACGCATGTGGAGTGTGTGTGTGTGTGTGAGTGTGTGTGTGTGTGTGCGTGCGTGTGTAAACTTCATGCAGATTAAGAGAGAACAGACTAAACATAAAAATATAAAGTGATGAAGAAGTGCCAGAGGGAAATAGGGATATTAACTAGAAGAAAACAGGCTTGTAGAGAGCAGAGCAGGATGGAGGTCAAGTCAGGACAGCAGGAAGGAGGCAGAGCACAGATGTCTAATTATGTTGCAGACAAACTTGGGGCAAACAGGGACACCATTAGTCTTTATTTCAAAAGCCCGAGGATGTCTCTTCCATATGTGGGGAATACTGTGCCATTCCACCACGAGACTGAGAGTGTCAGAAATGGCCATTCACATCAAAGACAGTGGTATGTGTAACCCTGAAGGAGAGAGAGAGAGAGAGAACAAAATCTGGGATAGACTGCAGATTAACGAAGAAAAAGACGGGCTTTGTCGTCTGCAAACTTTTGCTCCTCTCAATCTAGAAGAAGAAGGCACAAACAGAGAAGAAGCTGCGTTCGCCTCACACTCACGCCCCTCAGAGACCACAGGTGAGCCAAAAAAAATAAAAAAAAAGCTTTGACAGCACCTGAGCCTCGAAGGCACAATGCATTAATATGAAGTACCAGCATGCATGGACGGCAGCTTTAACCAAACAAGCTATGCCCCAGACAGGGAAACCAAACCCAAGCCAGTTGAGCTGGTTAAGCCGGTCTGTCAGAGGGGCGAGTCAGCAACACATCTACCTCTGTAATGACACACACTCACACACACAAAAGCCCACTGGCATGACAGCCCTCCCCACCCATGAGGTAGGCAAAACCCTTCACCTGACATCACAGCCTATAAGCACATCCTATTGTAATAGAGAATAGTGCAGGATTAAAATAAAACACTGCATGATAGCATGACACTAAAACACTGCAGTGGGCTCATGGGAATGATGATGATGATTAATAGACCACTGAAGGGTTTTTTCAGAGATCATTCTAAGGAAAAACAGGCCAAATCCAATAGATCCAATGCATGCCTATGAGCAGCAGAGAGGCAGGTGATGTGCGTGAGACCAGGTTAGGTTTTGGATGTCAGCCGGTGTTCTCGGCTATAATTAGCAGCCAAGTCTCCAGAAATGTACCCGCCGACCCCGCGCTCTCACCTGGACACTCCGCAGCTATTGATAACATACAGCGGGAAAAGCGGCACCTGCTCTAAAACACAAAACAGCCCACATTTCTGTTTATTTCAGCGGGGAATGAAGCGCCGAAACGCGCTTTTGGCTAAATTATAAAGGGAAATAATTGTCGACGCGTCACACGGGAGTTACCGAATACCCGTGACGTGGATAGTCCTCCCGTGACCCCGATCAGCCCCGAGAGGGAGGGAGAGAGACGGGGTTGAGGCGAGCCGGTGGTGTCATGGCAAACGGAAAAACACACACATTTAACTTAAGTCTGCATTAGTTTTCCATCAAATCGACAGCAGCGGGCAGGGAAAGTAGTTACCTGAGCGCCGGTGTGTCACCTGTCCTGACTCGTCGCCTCCCACCTGACCGGCCTCTGCACTTCCTGGATTATTCCGTCCCACCCTGCCGCCTTCTTCTTCTTCTTCTTCTTCTTCTTCTTCCTCTGCCCCCTCTCACTTGCTCCACCGGGGGTCACCGCTCTGCCGTCCTCGTCCGACAGCTCGACAACCCGAACGACACCCGGGAGGTTTGTTCTTTTGCAGTCCCACCCCTGGACACCGTGTCGGCGTTTGGATCCCACTCTGTCGACTGCCTCCTCCCTGCAGACCGCCGGCTCTCTGGGCTACTCTCCCCCCCCCCGTCTGCCTCCGCTGCTGGCCCACTCCGACTCCCAGCTCCTCCTTTCTGAGAACCAGGAAGCGGCTTGCCCTACTTACACCCAGTCGCGGATTGGCTCTGGCAGGGCTAGAGAGGCGACCGCCGGGGTGGGCAGGGCACAGGGGAGGGAGCGGGGGGGAGGAGGGGGTCGGCCACGGTGCGATAGGCCGGTGGTGGTGTCTGTCGCCCCGGCGGGGGAGGGAGGAGGGTAGGGGTGGGCAGGTTTGCAGACTCCCCCCTCGGACGGCGTTTGGGCATCATTGCGCCTCAGAGAGGTGGGTACAGCGGGCAACGAAAGCGGATTGAAGAAGGATATCTGCATATAGCCTACCTGCCAAATGCAAAGGCATTTTCAGTTGAAATAGACCCAGCCCCCCCCCCCCCCCCCCCCCCGAAACCCCTCCACCCCCGTTCCCCCTTCCCCCCTCATGACTCAGCACTATTCCCTCAGAGGCCATCTGGAGGTGACCACGGATGGAGAGATGGAAGTCAGCCAGCACAGACATCCTACCGACTCAAAACAGGTGCTGGACTGCAATTCTGAGATGCCTCAACACTGGATCTGAGTTAAAATGAACCTATTGCAATCAATGAAACTTTGCAGCAAAGGACAGCCTCACTAGAGTGACAAGGGTTTTCTTTGAAATTACTTTTTTGTGATTCATTTAAAAAAAGGATGCAGGTCTACTCAGTAGCATAAAACAGTAGCTGGTTTATGAGCAATTTTTTCCAGAAAGAGACAAGTGAGAGATTCGTTTTTGTTACACAAGCATATAGACACTCTGCATCAACCTTTGAAGTGGTTAGGGGTATGGGAATCACCTCGCCCTTTCTAAGTTTGAATCTCATCCTTGCCTCGCTCCAGCAGTGTGTGTTGGTGGGTTTTGAAGTGAAGCTGCAGGAAGTCTAAATATAATGTTGTGGTGAACCCACCCAGCCCACCTATTACACCCCCTTAACCTTAAATCTCTGCTTGCTCTGCGGTTGTGCTACTTGATTATGGAGGAGTTAAACTAGCCTACATATACCATAATTTACACACAACACAGTACATGAAAAGAATTTCTAATTTCCCATGTCAGTTGTAAATCTGTAGGAGAAAGAAACCAACTTGCAGAAAGATGCTTACATACTTCACTTTGTCAGTCAAGGTGTGATGAGTGAACTCCCAATGATGTCAGAGAGAGGATCTCAAATTGTCAATTATCAAACTCACAAGTAAAACACATAGACAAGCTGTTGCTATTACTATGTAATGCAGTGTTGTAGTAATTTTCCAGCCAGGTGATGAGGAATAATATTGTTCACTAAAACACTCCTGACTCTGTGGTGTTTTGGCCCCAGTCTAGTTTGTTTCCAGTGCAGCCTCAGAATAAAGCTTCCCTCTGAGTCTATTTCAGAGCCAGAATGACAGGCAGCAATTACAGTCCTATTTATTCTCCCCCCCCATTCACGGCTGGTAATCCGGGTTGGTCTGCCATCATTAACCTCTTCCATGCTCCCTCCTGCTCCAAACGGCCTCTCCTCTTCTCATCACATTACCTCATCTGTTTAATGGCCCTCTTGTTCACTCATGCTAAAGCTAATAAATGCTGTAACAACATAATTTGTGATTTTACCTAAGGTGCTCCGTCTTCCTGGAGGGTTGGCTCTCACACAGATTATTTGAGTGTTGAGCCCCATCTAGTGGTGACGTAGCGTTACTGTACAGCCAGCAGGCCTGGATCCATCTCTCTCCTCGTCTTCATTATGAGTATCCAACTGTGGCCTCTACTGATAATCTATTCTACCTCTGTGTGTAGAAAGTGAGTGTAGAAAGATGGATAGAAATACAGAATGCTAACCACCATAAGCTTTTCTTGCACAATCCCCAGTCTGACAACTCTCCTTCAGTTAAAACAAATCAATACAATGAGTTTTTATCAGCATGACAGTAAACAAACATTTACTGCTACAAGGCAATCGGCAATCCAGACAAACAGCTTATGTAGCTTTATGAGACAGAAGATCAAACTCCAAGCCAACTCAGCAGGGGCTATTTAATCAATGTGCAAATTATCACAAGTGTAAATCCAATATGTTAATGCCTCTTAACCCCTAAAGGTGAAAAATAATTCTATCATCGCCGCCTACATAGGCCGGAGGGTTGTTGGAGCCCCTTGAACACTGATGAGGAGACAGGAGAGGGGAAGTAAGTAAAGTGAGAAATAGAGAAAGCGAGAGTAAGGGGGGGGGGGGGGGGGGGGGGCAGCAGGTGTATCAGAGACAGTGTAATCCATCCTCATGAAGGAGGATATTCATTTAGCTCCAGTCAAGAGCAGGAGAGATTTAAGTGTCCCCACATTCACGAGCTTAACCTTGGATATGAGTCTGCCCGCCCTCTGCGGAGAGGTTCAGGATTAAGCTGGGGGATCCAGGAGCGACAGTGGAGCAGGGAGCGAGACCAGGGCAGGACAGACAGTCCTCAACCATTCAGCCAGACACACACAGCCATGACCAGGAATTACTTTACTACACACAAGTGTTGTAGTCGAGTCATCAAACCTTGAGTCCAAGTCGAGTCTTAGGTCCTCAATGTTCAAGTCTGAGTCCAAGTCCGAGTCACTAAGGTGTCTCAAGTCTTCAGTACTTGAGTCCAAGTCCGACTAAACAGTTTGAGTTGAGTAATACATGCTAGAGCTAATTAAAAAGAACATATACAAATTAATCTGTCTCATTAAAGGCTTGTTATTGGTTATAACAGTTGTGGAGTTCAGTCATTTAATAAAAATAAAAATCTTAGACATATCAAGGGCTTCTGGAATAGATTTGTGTTTCAAACTATACCAAAAATGAACAATCAAATTTGAAAACTATAACATCAAAGCTATAACGGGTTATAATGGGTTTTTGTAATTACAAAAAATACATATTTTCTCATATAGGTAATGTGGCAGCCCATAACAAACAGATTTCCCAAACTGATGCAATAACGCATTAACAATACTACTGACACCACCACAGATAACCTAAGAATGTGTGGGAAACATTGAACTAATTACAAAGTTACACTGCTGCCAGATAATCCGGTACAGATTTAGGGTAATGCTGAAAATATATATTAGCCTATGTCTAAGATGATTGAGTTCCAAGTTCAATATTCGAGTCACGGGTCACCAATATTCGAGTTTGAGGCGAGTCACGAGTCATCAATATTGGGTATTACAACACTGCTACATACATACATCCCGCCACTGAATATGCATACATGCACTGGGCACACACACACACACACACACACACGCAAACACACAAATGAGCACATGCCTGAAACTCACACTCAACAAACTGATATCTAAATCTGCTTTATTCTTACAACCAGATATACACCACCATCATCATCATCATCATCATTGTCATCATCAGCATGGTTTTCATGATCATAATCGTCCTCAGGATCCACATCATTATTAGCTAGTTCATTCTGATCAAAAGCTAAAGCTGTGATAAATAAAAAATAAAACATTTGGTCCTTAAATATACAGTCTAGGCAACATGGTATCAGGGGTTAAGACAGGAATGCGTTGTTGCTACCCACACAAAACATCAAACATCACTGGACATGGCATTAAAAACGGTGCCAGTGGGAGAGACAGAGGGAGGGGAGGATAAATTGAACATGAGGCTGATGGAAGGAGAGTGCAAAGTGCAGGGGAAACAGAGGGAGCGGGAGAGAGTCTGTGAGCGTCAAAGAAACAGTTAACAACCAAAGCTCTGGGATCAGATGAAAGGGGGGTGAGACGGACAGAGATGAAAGACAGAGAGGCAGAGGGGTGAGGAAGCATACACAGACCGAGAGGCACGTATTTACAGGGAGAGAGGTGGAACAAAATTAACTCAGCCACAGTGTACAGGGGGAGCAGTATTATGTGTCACACAAAAACACAATTCAATTTACAGAAGTTCTCAGTGTGAACATGAAGGTTTAAGAGTTTTGTCTTGCTCCAAAACTAAACACCACACACCTGGGACAATAAAACTACCAGTGGACTGCTCCTAATTATTCAAATCCATATGGTTATCAACTTTACAGTAATTGTTAAACTCTATATCCTTATAATTAGTATTCTGATGAGAAAATATTACACTTTGGTGAAGAATGGGAGGCAAGAGGGAGGTGGAGCTGGAAACCAGGAAGTGCCTGTTCTATTGCCTGCATTTGAAACCGACATTAGGCCTTCTTCCTAACAGCAGCAAGATGGTTATATTCCCATCCTTATTTTTGTCATAGTCAACACCCCTTACATTATGAGTGTCTCAAAAGTCTAAAGTGTATTGCTGTTTCCATTGCCAAGAAAACTGAGACTTTTAACATACACGATTTTACTCTCTGACTCTCAACTATTGCTTCCATCCCATTCTACACATACCGATACATTTCCGCTTCAGCTCCCATGCTTGCTCCAACAATCACTAACACAGATATGTATGTATACATTTGGATGTTCACTTTGATTCTACCCTAGCTCGCCGCAATCAACAGACCTATGAAGTCTTTCAGTTTCGCTTGATTGATGGCTTCGTTGAAAGTCACGTTAACACCTGATGTTCTAAGACAATCACATCCTAGAGTGAATGCAAACATGTAACTGTCCACATGAGATAATGGTGGCCTATCATGGGATGTGTGGTGCCATCGCTGACACAACTCTGTATATCCATGACCCTGCTGATCAGCTCCGCCCACAAAACAAGTCCGTCGTTCTGTACGATTTTCTTCCTCGGGGCCTTATTTCTTACATGTTGGCAGGCAGTTTGTGTCTTAGTCCCTCTGAGTCTTTTCTGGCCAGGGGCAGCTGAGGGTCCTTCTTGCCCCCCTTAGGGGAGGCGGTGTTGGCAGGGGCGGCTGTGGGACAAGCTGCCTGGGGAAGGGGTGCAGCTGGGGCTGACTGGGTGTGTGGAAGGGTGGATGCCTGAGAGGTCTGGGCAGGGCTAGAGGGCGTATTGAGTTTTGAGGAGTGGGTAGGGGCAGCTGTCGTGGTTGGCGTCTGTTTTGGGGAATGAGCAGAGGCAGGTGGGACAGTGGGGCCGGTGTTGGAGGAGGCGGTAGTAAGAGAGGGGTTAATGGCGGTGGGGTTCAGGGATAGGGTTGTTGAGGCTGAGGTTGATGCTGGGGTTGGTTTGGTGGAATGGCCCGAGCCTGGAGTGGGGCTGAGAGTAAGGACAGGAGGGGTTTGTTTTACAGGATGCACTGAGAAAGTTACTTTGGTGGGAGGACTAGAACTAGTGGGTGCTGGGACAGGAGTCGGGGTTTGGACTGGAGTTAAAGATGTGGCCTGTTTCGGGGTGAGGGTCGAGATGGGAGTGGGGCCTCTGGCTGAGCTGGAGACAGAGGGATGGATAGGGATAGGGCTCTGGGATTTACTCGGGGAGGGAATTGCGGGAGTAATATGAGCCGGGGCTAGGCTCTGAGTGGGAACTGGTGAGGTAACAAAGATAGGAGAAGGAGAAGGGATGGGGGCGAGGGTCTGCGTGGGAGTTTGGGAGGGAGTAGGGGTGCGGGTGCGGGTCTGGGTGGGAGTCGGTGTTGGAGAGTGGATAGGGGTCGGCGCAGGACTGAGGCCAGACAAGGGAGAAGCAGAAGGAGGCGTGTTGGAGGCCTTGGCTCTGGGACTCTGGGGATGGGTTGGGGAGGAGGTGACAGAAGAGGAGGGAGGAGAGGAGGAGGTGAGAGAGGACTTAGGCCCAAAGGTCTGAGGTAGCGGGACAGGGGTAGACACAGAGGACGGAGGGGGAGTGGAGGACGGAGAGGGAGAGGAAGAGCGAGGGGAAGGTGTAGGGATTGGTTTGGGGCGAGGAGTTGAAGTGAGCGATAGCGGGCTTGTTCCAGCTGAGGGAGAGGTGGAGCAGGGAGGAGGAGAGGAGGAGCGAGAGGGGGTTGTAGGGATCGGTTTCGGGCGAGGTGTCTGGGAGAGCATGGGGGTAGGAGAAGATGCGGTGGGTGTGGGTGAGGGGGTGGCAGAGGAGAGGGGGGTCTGCTTAGGACAGGAAGAGGAGGGCGGGGAAACTACTGAAGGGGGTATGTGTGTAGCTGTGGGTGGGGGTATAGGGGCAGACTGTGTGTATGTGGCTGTAGGTGCAGAGATAGCCTGTGCTATGGTGGACTGAATAGGAACCATGGCCGGTGCTTGTGTTTGTGTATTAAATGGTGGCATTGGTATCGGCTGAAGCGGAGCATTAGAATTAGAGGACAGCATGCCCGCACTCCCTCCCCTGGCTAACTGCCCTGCCAGGAAAGGAGCCGACAGCAAATTGCCACCAGAGGCCTTGCGATGGAGAGGCGGGTGAGGCTGCACTCCAGCCCAAGAGCGGTGAGGCAGAGTGGGCTGTGAGGCGGACAGCAGCCTGGCCTCCTGGGTGAGTCGCCCCAGCGCAGGGAGACCTTGTGAACTGCTTCCTCCATGACGTAACAGAGCCTCCTTCGCCCCCGGCTGGCTCAACACAGAGCTGTGGCTATCTGACGGGGCACCAGAGGCAGCGGAGGGGTTGGTGGTGGGTACCTTGTGGAGGGGTGGAGTTGTAGCCCCTCCTCCCGTGGGGGTTCCAGGTGATCCGCCAATCACTGAAGGATGATCAGACTGGAGGCGGAGACTGTAATGAAGGGTCCTTCCTAGTTGGACGGAGGCTGGGACAGAAGAGGCTGGGATGGGTGGGGTTTTAGCAACAGGTGGTGATGTCAGTCCCCCGGGGCCCATGGGGGAGACAGGAAATCCCCCTCTGGGGGACAAGCCGCCCATCCCTCCCACACCCATCATTCCAATGAGAGAGCTCACAGAGGGGCGCAGCGGCTGTAACACAGGGGCCCGCGGAGGAGACAGAGGGAAAGAGGCGGAGGGAGAAGGAGAGATAAGAGGGGAGGGCAGGAATATAGCACCTCCAAGTGCATGCTGCTGCTGTAACTGCTGTAGCTGCTGCTGTTGTTGCTGCTGCTGGTGCATGAGGGCGATGGCTACATTAGTGGTAGCGGCTGCAGTCTGCAAGGGGGCGTGGACCAGTGGTGCCCAGATCACAGGCCGGGGCCTCGGAGACACTGTGCCACTTCCTCCCATGGCCCCACCCCTTCCTGCGGCAGCGGCTGCAATGGCCTCCTGCATGGCAGGCATGCTGTCATGTTTGACAATCTGCTGCACCAGCATGCTATCACAGGAACCCAGACCGCTCATTGCCAGGCCTCCTCCTGCACCTGGACCCCCTCCACCCCGACTGCCACCACGACCCATACTGCCCCCCATGGAACCACCCTGGGACGACTTCCGTAGCAGCATGGAGTTCTTCCTGCCTATAGAGGTGAAAGCAGAGAGAAAAATATGAGGAAAAAAATCCACAGGGACATTTATCTCCTGAAATATGAAGTGCGAAAACAAGTTCCAGAAATGAAAGGTGTGAAAGAGTGACAAGCTTTCACTTAGAGGGAAAAGTTGACTACTGAATGAATCACAAACAACCCAGTTTTTTGCCTCAAGGTGTTTCTGTTCTTTGCTCCTGAATGTCTCTCATCCTTGAATTATTTCAGTATTTCTTTCCTTCAGCTTGTTTTCAAAGATGATTCCTGACCTTTCAGCTAAGGACACTGCACAAAACGCCTTAGAAATACAGCTAAATTGGGTGGTAGATCACAAGTATGGGACAAGGTCATTGAACAAAGCCCTATGGAATCAAAAAGCTGAATGGAAAAAAGCAAGTCATCGCACAAAAAAAAAAGATTGAAAGAGGAATGGATGAGCCAATCAGGATTCAACGCATTACCAATACGGTCCAATCGGTCAACAGCTACAGTTTCAAAGGCCCGACGCATCATGGGGTGTTCCTCCAGCACCTCATTGAAGCTGTCCACACTGAGGGAGTACAGGCGACAATACGTATCCGCACGGACACTGGCCGTCCTCCGCCCACGAGTCAACAAGCAGATCTCTGAAAGTGGGATGGGGAGACAATGGAAGGAGGGAACGGGGAAAAGAGAAGGAAAGAAAAGTTGCGAAAGAAACATACATTTATTCAGTGGAATGTGATCATAAACTTTCATCTCATTCACCCTTGTATTCGTCCTGCCTCATGAGTCTTGGCGAGATAGTAATGCAAGACTACCGTCACCCTCACCTCCCACATCCCAAGTATCTTCCCCCCTTAATCACTTCCACCTCTTCCTAACTCCCTAGCCATCTCCGTACTTCCTCACCTCCAAAGTATGACCCATCGCTCAGCTTGGTCTCCTTGTTGCCACGGGTCAGCACACTGACTCGTCCGTGTTGGATGAAGTACATCTTCCGTCCGACCGTTCCCTCGCGGATGATGAAGTCTGCAGGCTGGAACACTTCAAAGCGGAGCTTGGTCAGCACGGCAGTCACAAAGTTAGGATCGGCGTTGGCGAACAGCGGCATGTTAGCCACCAGGCTACGGCAGTTAAAGCTGACAATCTCCTAGACGGAGAGAGAGAAGAGATAAAGAAAGCATGGCAGGAAAGATAGAGAGGCTGTTTTGGAAGCTCGAGGGAAGGACAGGCTGTTTTGTGGGCGTTTTGTGGGTGTTGGTGAATTTATTACCTCTTTAAGTGGCTCACTGAGTTCTCCCAGTATGTTCTCCTCGTCAAACATTTTTCCCTGGAAGCGATGTTCGTAGTACTCATGGATCTTTTGACGTACGTCTGCAGGGAGCTTATGGAACGACATATACTGCTCCACCTGCTTGTACTGCAATAACACACGAGCACACACACACACACACAGGTGAGGAATCTGCAAGGAAACATTCTGCACATGCACTTTTCCGATTCCTATGAGTAAAGAACCTCTATTTCCACAGCCATACATACTGCACAATTACTTTGGTCAGAAATGGATTGAATGAATGGAGGTTAATGGTTTTGAAGGACAGAAGGATGAAGCAATGGACAGGTGAGTGTTGTGTTTTACCTTTTCCTGGTACTGTCGTCGGGAGGAGTCGAGGGACTGGATGAGAGCGGTGGCGTGGCCAATGAACATGGCGTAGCAGGTAGCACCCACGATCATACTGAGCATGGTGAGCCACACATCAGTCATGCCTTCTGGAGCCTGGGCCCCGTACCCAATACACAACATGTGGCTCATGGCCTTGAACAGAGCATAGGAGTACTGCACTCCCCAAGTGTCGTTCTACAGTGAGTGGGAGAGAGAGAGAGAGAGAGAGAGAGAGAGAGAGAGAGAGAGAGAAAGGGGTGACATAAGAGTGAAAGGAGGTTCGAGTGTTAATTACCAAGACATAGCAATATTGAACCGTTCTTATTGTAGTGAGGTTACAGGAGCTTATTCCCTGCCATCATTTCAGAGGCTCTTAGCCACCCCACTTACAGCTGAAAATATTTTTTTTTTATATTTTCAGCTGAGACCATAACTTTTAACAGCTGAGGGACTGGAAATTACTTTGAGGGCTGCCAGGAAGTATAAAACCAGATAGATAATAAAATGAAAATCAGATTTTATTGAACAATATTCTATAAGACTACAAATAAAATGGCTAGTGTCTGTTTGTGTATCTTCTCAGGAGTGTGTGTGTGTGTGTGTGTGTGTGTGTGTGTGTGTGTGTGTGTGCATCCACATATGTCTTAAGTTGTGCGTGAGTGAGTCCAATTATATCCCTGCTCAGATGTTAATGGTCCAGTGGACCATGAGGAGACTTTCTCTGGGGAAAATCCCAGTATCAGCCACCCTAGCAACAGTCACCCAGGCAACCACTGAGACATGAGTCAGCTATTCACACAGCTGTGTATCTGTGTGTGTTCATCGATGTCCATGCCTGTGTGTTTGCATGCACGTGATAAAATCTCCAGCAAATCCCTAGGCTTTTGATTGTTTGCAGGTGTTCAGATCTCCACCTAATCTGTTTCCACATTTTTAATTGGAGAATCTTTATTGTGATGATGATAGTCAATCTTATTCCAAATGGACATGTTGCTGCATGAGCCAATTAACACAGATGGAGAGCAAACAATGTCAGACTAGATAAACACCCTCACTCTGCACATACACACGCACACACACACACACAACCCAAAACCTGTCCATACTGAATCTGTGGTGTTTATACATATAACATATTCGAAAAAGATGAGATATCCCTTGTGTTTCATGTAAACAGATTCAAAGCCATGCTCGCTGTCTTTTTTTGTTGAACACAGTACAATAAAATAACTAATTGAAACATACTTACATACAACATAAAACAGTCAAACACATGAACACACACACACACACACACACACACACACACACACACACACACACACATACAGACTGCTGGTCAGCGACTCACCACCATGTTGTTCTTGGAGACCCAGCAGTCCGGAGGGAAGTCCTGCAGCATGGGGACCAGGAACTGGAGGCAGCCGTCCCAGTGGCACAGCAGCAGCATCATACCGATCAGGTTCACGATCCTCACCATGGCACTGGCCAGGTCATAGGTCATGTGGAAGATCTGAGGAGGAGCAGAGGGAAAAAGGAGGAGAAAGATATGGAGGGAAGGGGAGTAAATAAATGAATGGGTGGAGAGGGTAAATGAGGTTTTAACTTTTGATATGTTCTGTTTGAGACTGCTAGATCACATTGTACCCAACATAACTGAACTGAGGGATTTCATTTAAAAATTCTACATATCGATTTTGGTAAAAATTTGCTGCCGGAAATTCATCAGAAAATTTTTCACAAACGAAGGTGATTCTACCCCAAAAACATAACTAATAACTATTTTGTAAGTAAAAGTCTTACGATGACTCACAACTTCAATAGTAACTATTCACTATTTTGTGCTTTATTTTCTTGCCATTTATTTCTATTTTGTGCTGTTCTTTTTTGCCATCATTTTTAGGCATCATTGTTTTGGTGGACATCTCATTTTGGAATGAAACTCTCTCTTGAGTTTAGAACTAACTCTTTCAAATGAATATCTCTTTCCCTTCTGCTCCGTTCTCTGTCCCCAGCCTCTGTTCCCCGCTCTTCCTCACCTCCTCCCATTGGTGGATGTAGCGGATGAGTCTGGACAGGCGGAGGAGTCGAAGCAGGCTCAGGATTTTGGTGAAGCGCACGATGCGCAGCGCCCTGGCTGTCCTGTAGACCTCCGAGTCCAGACGGGCCTCCAGATCCACCATCAGGAAGATGTAGTCCACTGGGATGGATGACACAAAGTCCACCAGGAACCAGCTCTTCAGGTAGCGCTGGCGGATTGCCCTGCGTTAGAGCAGCATGGGAGAACAATCACATTCCTAATTTGGTCGTTTGCATACTATCTCTGTGCAAGTGAATCCAATATTTGCATGGCATTAAAGTCCCCTCATTAATATTCAGGAGGAGCAGAACTGGAACGAGAACAAAAGCTTTGCCACTGGCTGCGTTTCACCTTTGCACATCTCACACATGGATTTGTTTGAACACACACCCAGCAGATGGCCAGAAGAATGAAACTAAACGATGGCAGTAGTGCTGGTGTTTTGCCTATATTCTAGACTATACACACACACACACACACACCCACACACACACAATGTTCCCTCCCTCAACATCTAAGAATAATGCACATACATTACCAAGGGTGGAAGTAACTAATTACATTTACTCACGTTACTGTGAGCATCTTTTTTGTGTAATTGTACTTTTTTGAGTATTTTTTAAAGGCAGTAATTTTACTTTTACTACATTTTAAATCACATCAATTACAGAGTGCAAATTCTGTGGCTCTCCATAAGCAACAGAAAGTGGACAGTTGTAAATTGGCCAATTGTGGAGCCATTTGCAGTGAACAATCAGTCAGCAAAGAAGAGAAGAGTAATCTGGCTTTACTTTGCTTGTGCACTTTATTTTGTAGTTTCTAATTTATCCGATTAAAAGAATCTAGTTTGAACTGTGTCCTCTCCTCATTTTAGAATTGCATGGGAAAGATCACATCTCTCATTGTACTTTTTACTTTTACTTCAGTAGATTTTCACACCAGTACTTTTACTTCTACTTAAGTAATACATCAGTAAAGTAACAGTACTTCTACTTGAGTAGGACATTCTAGTATACTCTGTCCACCACTGTACATGACACATGTGCTTCTACTGACCTGGGGTCCAGCAGTATCTCAGTACTGTCTTCCTTGACTATGCCGGTCCTGAAGTTGAGAACCAGGTCGACCAAGAAGAGAGTGTCAGAGACCACATTGAAGATGATCCATGGAGGAGTATTCTCGTCCTTGAAGAAAGTGATGCCTACTGGCAGTATGATCAGGTTCCCCATCATCAACAGTAACATCAACAGGTCCCAGTAGAATCTAGACAAAGGGGGGGGGGGGGGGGGGGGGGGGTGCAAATCGTCAGTAACCTTGGCAAGGATCATCAAATCTATGCTATTTTGCATGCTAGAGTGTATAACTGGATGATGTAGCCTTGTCATAAATAAGGAGTAATAGTCATGTCATTCTGATGCTTGAGCTGAAAGTGATGAAAGGATGGAGAAAGAGGCGATCCAATCATCTGGATACACTTTCACTCATCTCTCTGTGTCTTTTCGTCCTAATCCCTTTATCCATATTTTCAATCATCAGAACCCATATCAGTGTCTTGCGTCTCTTTCCTCTCTCTCTCTCTCTCTCTCTCTCTCTCTCTTCCTCTCTCTCTCTGGGCAAGTATACTCAAGCTCCGTGGTCGATTGCTATTGAGCGCTAATTTAGTAACACAACCTCATGGTGTGACGCTAGCACTAGACTGATGAAGATTAAGTATGAGTCATCACTCTGCCACACACACACGCACAGACACTTCTCACTGACTTTCTCACTTATGCTGACAGATGTATCATTTGGTAATCACTGGCATTAAATACAAGGATTCATTTACAGCAACACAGACATAGACACACAAGGAAACTGTCGCTGTTGTGGAGAGGAGGAGGATTGTGTCCTGACCTTGAGGAACATGCTTTTGCTAACTCTGATTATAGGGAAGAATTCTATAAATCACATCACAACACACTTCCATGTCCATGTCTGTCAATGGTATCCATATATTACAGATAATCCAAAGTCGTTATAATGGTATGACCTGATGAAGTGTGTGACCTGACAAAGCTTCTTGGTAGGCAAAACATTTGTTTGTTTGGTGGTGATAATGACGCTGGGCTTTGCTTCATATGCAGTTTATCCTTTTTGGAGATTACTTCTATTTATCCTTGCAATGATTGTTTTTATATTATGAGATGTGTATGACATCCTTCTCACTATCTGTCTATCAATGGTGCCATGCCTCCATGATACACACACACACACACACACACACACACACACACACACAGAAGACCCCACTATCACACTGCTACGCATACAGATTTCCACTCTGTGTATCAGACCTCTAGCACAAAAACAAACGAAGGTTATCTAACTTCAACAGTGCATGCAATAATGTTTTAGCTTTCTGAGTGATGTAATACAGGACATTGGATGTGCCACCACACATTAATCAGCCTCTGTGTATTAGTTTTCTTTAGTTCTGACTGGGATGTGGCAGCTGATACAAGCTCATTTTTATACCAAACAAATGAGGACAAACAAACAGACAAGAAGAGGTCAGATCTGAACTCGAAAGAATCTGGAGATTTGTCAAGTCGGGCCAAATGTTTGACAAGTTTCTGATCCATCAACTGTGAAGTCTAACACAACACTAGGCTGTGAACCTGTTGTGAATTGCACGTGCTTTGTGTGCATGCACACACAAACACCTGTGTGTACTCAAGTGCACTCATACACACACACAGACACATAGGAATTGCAAATGCAATCAAAGTTCCTCTCTACAGCCTCATCAATATTCCATTTTCAACATGAACAGGTGTTGGGAGAGAACTGACCTCCATCTACCTGCTCAGCTGTTGTCAAGCCAAACACTAATTCTACTGTAATTGAGGCCAAGTCTCTCCTGTGCATCCTGTGATTGGTTCCCTGTTCACAGTTGGCCAGATGTCAGTTCTAAGCAAGGTTCCACCCATCATCCTGCCAGACATACAGACAAACAAGCAGAACAGCATCGGGCTATTACATAATAGATCTCGGTTCCTGTGTGTAATGCCATCAACCTTGTTTTAACAAAACTTGTCTCAACTGATGCCAAAGTGTCTTTCTTTCTGTCTTTCTGTCCCTCCTCCCTTTGACATCGGTGTTCACTTTCCATGCCCCTCTTGATCCCAGTGCATGAATCTGCTCTTCTACTTCTGTCTCTCGTTATGTATTCGTATACGTGCAGCAGCACCTCATCTTTCCTTAATGAGGTGGAGGGTGTGAGAGCTTATCAGCAGACTCAATAAAGATGGACCTCACACACACACACACACACACACACACACACACACACACACATACACACGCAAAGGCTCTTGTGTTCAAGGTCAGAGTCAGGACAAAAACACATGAAGGGGCTTTAGAAGTAATCTGTCTTTCTTTCTCTCCCTTGGGATCCCTTCCTCCAGCCATACAAAGTTCCTCTTTAGCCATTGCTCCAGTCTACAGGTACTTAACTGAAAAGTTAGATGACTGAATTATGCATTATGCATACTCAACTTGCATAATTTAGAAGCCATACATAATTGATCAATATTCAATTGTGATACTCCAACAGGATAATTAGGACTATTAACATCTTTTGATATCTTGCATGAATATCAATAAGTGTAGGAGGGCTGAGAACAGGCCATTCATTCATCCGCACCCCTTCTTCCATCCGTCCCTCCATTCTTGACTGACCTCATTCACCTTATCACCTGTGAGCGGACTCATAAGCAGCACTTGAGAGTGATCATCAAATTGACAGACAATACAAAATGACGGGCTATGTGTGTGTGTGTGTGTGTGTGTGTGTGTGTGTGTGTGTGGCTGATGAAACAAAAGTGGGCCAGGAGCCTGGGGGATCAAGTCATCCATTGTTGCTGCAGTCTGTCTGGAGATTATGAATGCTGTCTGTCTCTCTGCTCTGCACCCACACATTACAGGAGCGTATTTACACAAGTCCCTGACAACCAGCTAACCAACTAGCATGTCCATGAATGTCTAGCATCTCATTCAGTAAATGCATGTGTTAGAAGTATGATTATGTGTGTGTATGTTGCATGTGTGTGTATTTGTAGCCTAATGGCAGAAGTTAACTAAACCTGCCCTTACATACTCCATTCAAATAAATGTAGCAACAACATGGCAACCAGAGAAGCATTTCCCATTCAAATTCCAGATATATCCTCAACTGTCTAATGAGAAGACAAATTGCCTGCTTAGCCGTTAACTTTGGAGGAGACTTTCACCTATAGGAAAACAAACAACCAGCAACCTTAATAACCATTTTCACCTATAGGTGTTGTTGAACCTTGTGGTAATTCCACAGTTCATATAGAAGAAAATTCCGATTCCATGCATGAAGTCACCAGCAGGGAGTGCTGTGCTGGGTTCATCCGCTGTTCACAGGAAAACATACTTAACATTTTACTTAATTGACATGGAAGGCTTCTGTCCCTCCCTGATCAGTCAAACTAAATCTGTCCTCCTAATTGCCATTCCCTCACTTGTATCTCTTCCCATTCCTCCCTCTGTCTTTTGTGGCCACAAAAGGCCACAATCTGTCTCTCTGTGTTTGCTTCAAGATCCTTTTCCCCCTCACTATTTTCCCCATGTCTCTATTATTGGTGGCTTGTCATAGCTGCATGGTGTCCACACTAGAGGACTTGTTTCATGTGCATCAACACCTCATGCCCCGAGGACTGTTCACCCACTGCACTCCTCTCTCTCATTCTTCCTTTTAACCTTTGGCATCCTCTGTTTCCACTTTGTTTTCTCCAGGGACTCAGTCTCCCGGTGCATTTCGCCTCTCCTCTAACCCTTACTTCACTTTTCGTACTCTACTCTGTTGCTCCATTTATTTTGTGTGTCTTCAGTACATGTTTTAGCTGCAAGTCTTTCTCGCCTCCCCCAGTTCTTCACCTTTTCATTTTCCTGTAACTGATGAGGCTGCTGAGTGCGTGATCTGTTTCTCTTCCCCTCTTCCTCGCTCTCCTCAAGTGTATATCATCACTCTTCAAGTGATTGTTTGAGTGTTCAGTCATGTGTGCATAATTTAGCCTGTACTTTTATCCATACTTGAACTGAGAAAGAATTATGTGTCCTTTATGCCCTACAATTTGGTATAAACTAACATCAATTTGCGTGTGTGTGTATGGCTCCATACCTGAAGTCACTGTAGGGGTGTATGATCCACACCCCTGCTGATTTCAGTCTTTCCTGCTCCAGTGCCACAGCTTTGTGGGACCCAAACATACGCAGGCTAAACTTGTTGACCCCCGGCTGAAGCATGGCCCCGAACTGTCTCTGGATGAAGGTGCTCTGATTTGAGTAGCTGTAATCCTCCCCGTCCAGCCCCATCCCAAAGCCACCCATCCCGGACAGACCCCCCATCTCGGGGGTCCCCGCCGCAGTAGTGTTGCAGGCCGTGGTGGTGGTGGTCTCCGGGCCGGTAGCCACCACCACCACACCGGTTCCGGTGGAGGAGGTGGAGGCGAGGGCGGCGCGGGACGAGGCGAAGCCCACGGAGCGTGGCTGAGGCTGGGCGGAGGAGGGCGGAGGCGGCAGGGGCACCGGGGTTGTCGGGGTCCCAGCTGAGCGGAAGGGGAGGCCGTCCCTGGTGGAGGAGCTCATGATGGAGAGGCGACGTCGCCCCCCACCTGAGGCAGAGCTGTCGGCGCCGACGGAGCCCCTCTCTCCCTCCAGGGAGGCCTGGGACAGTCTGTACCCCGGAGAGGGCAGGCTGCCCTTACTGCGACGCTTCGAGTCCCCTCCGTTGCGCCTGGGGAGGCTGTCACCCCCAGACCCCCCAGCGCTACCGGGGGTGCCCACACCTCCCGCCACCCCATCCATCCCAGCTCAGGGAGGAGCGGGGTTAGGGGAGGTGAATATAACCTGTAGGCTAACTCACGCCCCCTTTGGAAAACTACCGGTTTAGTATAGTTGACCTGTCTAGGTTACATAGGTTAAAATGTCAATGTCAATTTGAATGTTAAGCTCGCAGCCTAGAGAAGAGTGGCCTCTCTGTCTCGTGTCATTCTCCCGGAGCCGACAGCTCACACCTCCGCCCTCCCTCCACCGATGTGTCCATCCTTACCTCAGTGCCCTTGGAAATAGCCACTTAAATCCAGCAATAAAATTCCTCACCCTGCTAGTATGACGGCAGCAGCAGCCTCACTTTCACTCTTTTCTCTCAGTGTCTCGTTTGTCCTTATAGATGTTTCTGAATCATTCCTCCTTCCTCGTCCTTGAAACGTTGCTCCCCGCCCGAGGCCCTCCCTCTTCTCTCCACAGCCGCCCTCAACGCTCCGACGCCGGGCATATTGGCACCGGATTCCCGGTCTTTTGTAGATAACGGAGCTCGCCGCTCATTGGCCGTCGGTGTCCTGACTGTGTCCAGGCTGCTCACCCCGTTTTGCTATTTTCAACGTATATCATTATGTAATGGATCATTTGAACGGCGAGGAGAGGTGGTAGATTTGGGAACATTCATCCGCGGATGAATGACAAGGACACTTGAGCCCCTGACAGAAGGGATGGGTTGTTAATGGACATAAGGGACGCACATAATAGGCACACAGAGGCGCTCAGACTCCAAGGCGCACTGATTCATTTTGACACGCACACTACCAGAAACACGCACACAGAAAAACAGACCGACAGGGACGCACAAGACGGAGGAAACAAGTGAAATTACCCCAAATTTAGCCCATATTTGGAATCGGTGGCATGGTCTCAATTTCAGTGTCCGAACGACAAAATCATAGTCATCATGATGGAAGACGCGCCGAGATATTGCCTACTCGTGGATGAGGCGCTCAGACCGCGAGACACTGTCGGTCGCTGCAACAGGGCTTTTTGTAAAATTGATGTCACGAATGCCGGAATTAACCTGGTCAGGTGTTCAGAGTCCGACGCCCGAAATCTTCTGCTCTTTCAGCGGCGGCGTCTGCGATCCATCCCCAGTTCCACCGACTTTCAATGACATTGTCTCCTGTGACTAACGGCAAGGTTACGGCGTTATCGCTTCCCCGCTCATCCCATTGAAGACAGACAAATAGGGTATACAGTTGTTAGGAACGGAGTACTCCAAGGTAAAACGGTGCGCTCCAAAAAATTCAAGCCTTGTTGAAAAAAAACAACAACTTGTTGAACGTTCCTTGTTCCCTGATAGACCGATAAGAACCTATGGAGTTCAACCTAATCTAAGTTGAATTTCACTTCTTATTCTGACTCATGCAGGCACATCCACACACGCGCACCACGTAAGCAAATGAAATATTAAATAAATAAATGTGCACATAAAGGTCTGAATCTAATCGGCTTGTTGCCATGGCATCCGCATCCCCATCATCTTTCCCCCAAGGCCGCATGCCCGGCCGGCGCAAGACGCATGCATCCATCGCAGGTACGGGTCGCGCGTCATCCGCTCTCACCAATACAACGGGGAAATTGCGTGATGGGGAGAGAGAGAGAGAGACAGACAGAGACAGACAGACAGAGAGAGAGAGAGAGAGAGAGAGAGAGACGAGGGGAGGAGAGGGGAGGGGGATTCAAAGCACTTTAGCGCTGGAAAAGACACACCAAGGAAGGAAGAAGCCTGTAGAGGAAAGGGAAGGGTGGCACACAGGGGAGACAGACACGAGAAAGACCCATGCAGCAGCAGACACACTTAATTAGTTTATGGGCGAACAGTCAGCAGGCGTGGGCATCTGGGTCATCTCAGCGGACAAAAAGGGCTGCTCCGGTAATATCCGACATCTCTGCATCTACCGGCACCGGGCGCACAATAAAGAATTCCTCCAGCACAGAGATAAGCATGCACAGTGCTATGGACAGAGCTGGAAACCTTATCTCCAAATGGTATAATAATGGCTAGCAATTATAATATGCTCCAACAATAGCAGGCAACTACACAGTATCCATTTTCAATTCAATAGGCCTATTATTCGGACAAGTAATAGAGTTATAAAGAAAAGGCTTGGCAACTCAATTATGGAAACTCTGACCCCCAACATCAACAGGAGAACAGTGTGTGGAAGTTAATGATTCAAGTTTTATTTGGAGGGAGTCATTGCTTTAAAGAAGTTAAACAAAAATTCTACATTCATGAGACCGTATACATAATTATGTTTCAATGGCAGCTTTTCTCAGCAACAATTCCCTTACTGTTGACTCTGTTAAGTCTAATGATGAAACCTGTTGCTGTCACAGTGATGTTTTAGTTTATCTGTCTGTGGTATAGTTATTGATTTGATTTAAAGCAATGGTTCTCAATATGCAGGTTTTCACTCCAACCAAATACTACAGCAACAGCCTGAAATCAGCAGTGCTTGCATAGAATGAAAACCTTCTTGGACCTTGTTGGCACTTGGTTGGGGACTTTAGGAGTCGCTGCATTGTTAGGTCAGTTTGTCAGTCAGATTTAGTGTCCAATACGTTCAGTGTGTTCGGGTACATTGACCGCCCTCATAATGTTAGTGTGACCTGAGCCTGGGATCCAGCCTGTCACCACAATCACCATGTCGCCTGTCTTGAAAAATCCTCTTGCCTTCCCTATGGGGGTGAGTGGGGGTTGGAGAGGAGGAGGGAGAGAGAGAGAGAAAGAGAGGGGGTGCGTGAGTAATACAGTATCATATCATACAAATGATATGGGATGTGCACTACCAAACAAACAAACAAACAACACACATAAACACACACACACTGACCTATATCCATGCCAAAGTTGACCCTGTTGTCGACATCATCGGCCCAGACAGGGGCAGGCAGTGGGTGGAAGAGGACAGGGAACACCCCTCTTAACAGCTGGGACTGACGGGCCACCTGAGGGAGAGGAGAGGAACAAACTAGAGTGAGTGTTCGCCACTAACGCTGTCAGGGTTCGGAGTCTGATCCTCGCATCCTGGTGGCTTAGGGGTCGACATAAATGCGACATCCTGGCTTCACCTCTGGCCCATGACCACTTTTGCATGTCATCCCCCTCTCTCTTCCATCTTTCTATACTGTGACTGTCCAATACATCAGAAATGCAAAAAAAATAATCTTTAAAAAAACAAAAAGGACTCTGATTCTCACCAGGACCACCTGTGCTAAAAATACATGCCCTCATGGTACTGTATAGTGCTTCGGATAAAAGTGTCCAACAAATGGCTCGTGTTACACTCTTTCAGCAGGCAAATTAAATAAATTCAGCCTCATCCGGGGATCCACGCTCATTAAAATCTACCAGTATTTGCTAGTACCCAGACTACAGCAGAGTGGCGCAGTGAGAGAGACCACCCAGAGGGGAGTCGAGCCCCCATACCATCCTGCTGGAAATGTCCTTGACCAGCAAAGTGAAGCCCTACCAGCTCCAGGGGCGTTGTTCTGTAGCTGACACTGACCTCTGACCTCCATGCAGAGGGGGGCAAGGGAAAAGAGAATTTCCCTACAGAGATTAATACAATATGACATTAATATTATCATAATTATACCTGTCATGTGGGGGCCAACCAGAAACTGGTTTGTGACACATTTTGGGCTCTGACCCAAAGTTTAAGAACCACTGTACCTGAGCAAAGAGAACTATAGAACATATACTCCAGAAAATAATCACTAATCAATAAGCTTGGTGAGAGCAATCTGATAGGGGTAGCACTGTCACAATTTAGAGCAACAGCAAGAGTAAATATTTACTCCATCATGCATTGTGCAGTGTTTCGAAAAGTGTGAGTCATCAAGGATCAAGTGTCGTGAGGAAACTCAGGCAAGAAACAAGCACAGTTCTGTTATTTAGTTCATGCGATGAGACTGTACCTGAGGGCTTCTGGTCACTGCGACGATAGGACAGCGAGGGCGGTACCTTGACAGCAGATGGGCTGCCCTGGGACAGACAGGCAGGACAGAGGGATGGTGAGAAGGAGGGATGATGATGGAACAGGTGAGCAGTGTTTGTGTTTATGTATTTTTGCTGTCCATAGTGGTGGAGACTGGAGTCAAGTCAAGTTTATATTTATACAGCACTTCATCACAAAGCACGTGTCGACGGACTCTACAGAGAACGAGCCAACCTAGATCTGACTGATCAACAATCAATCACAAAACAAAAAGATGCAATACAGTATGCAACAAAACACAAGGAAACAAAGCAGCAGACACAAAATAGCATGTTGAAAAGACATAACAGGCCTACCTAATCTACATAGTCGAACCTAAACAGCACTACCACCAGCCTCAGTGAAGACAAGGAAAAACTCCCAAGATTAGAAAAAAAAAGGAAGAAACCTTGGGCGGGGCAATTCAGAGAGGGATCCTCCACCAGGACGGCAAAATGGGAAATAACATAGACAATTATAATGATATAAGAATGGAAATAAGACAAAGAGGAACATGATGAGGCAGAAAGATGGGACTTCTATCAGGTAGGGCCAGCGCCTGCGCCCACTGCCAGGACTGGAGGATATGCTTGTGTGTGTGTGTGTGTGTGTGTGTGTGTGTGTGTGCGTGTGTGTGTGTGTGTGTGTCATAATCAATGCAATATTTATTCAAGTGTCATGCATCAAGTGATGCCCAGTCCTCATGAGCTTACAGGACACAATATAAAACATCCGAACGCAGGTATGAGTGCCATAAACAAAATATGTCTATGAGCGTGCATTTTGTGTTTCCATGCACCTGCCAGTGGTGGTGAGGACTATGATGGCTCCAGCGCAACACTTGAAGGAGGACTCCACCGCTCCGATGGCTGTGACCTCTGTAGGGTCCGAGGACAGAGGGGTCAGACGACGCAACTCCTCAAAAAGCTGCTGGTGGAAAATGGCTGCCTCCGCCTCCCTGCAGATCTGTGTGTTTATGAGAGAGAGAGAGAGACAGAGAGAGACGGTTATCAAAGACCACTAAGTCATACAGATGTAACAGAATGGACATCAAAACTCACACACACACACCGAGTGCATCATTGCGACAGCCTTCACAGGAAACAGTCCTTTGGCGGTCTCTCCGGATAACATTACACAGTCGGCTCCATCCAGCACGGCGTTGGCGACGTCACTGCCCTCGGCTCTGGTCGGCCGCGGGTGGGCCACCATACTCTCCAGCATCTATGGACACACACACACATACACACACAGAGAAAATACATTAGCTTTACATTAACGTTTTGACCGGACCAATATTTCCCCATAAAGGATAATAAAGTAATACAATCAATCAATCAATCAATCCAACAAAAACTAATCACCTTCTATGTGTTTTGTCCAAGAAAGGGAGGGAAGACAGGACAAGCAATCAGGCTTTGGGGAGAGAATAAAGAGAGGGGGAGGGCAGAGGCAATGGCTTTCAGGATGGATGGACAGCAGTGGCAGAGAAAAGAGAGATCACTGAGAGTGAGGGGGGCGAGGGCGACGTTGAGAGATGATTATTGGCATGCTGGAGACTCAGTGTTATGAGTCAATAAGCAAGGCAGACAGTTGGAAAATGAGATAGCTCAGAGGGTCGGCTGAGCGTCTGTGTTTTTGTAGTAACTAAAATCCTGCAATGCTGATCTATGTGTGTGTGTGTGGGCGTTGTTTTTGCTGTTTGTGTGCTTAGGTCTCTTGTAGCAAACCTGCTGTAACGCTGTCACTCTGAGTCAAGAGCTGTAGCATAAACAAGATACAGCACTGTGACTCAACATGGCTGCAGGAGTGTGTGTGTGTGTGTGTGTGTGTGTGTGTGTGTGTGTTTGTGTGTGCATGTTTGTGTGTATCTGTGCGTATGGGAGCGGATGTGAGAGAGAAAATAAGAACAAATGTGTATGTATTTGAGGATGACTCCACTTGACAAGCGAGTGTGTGTTCATGTAAGTGCGTTATGTAGGAGCAGGAGGTTAATGTGTGCCTGTTCATTTTTAAATGTTTTCTCAGGGCCCATTTGACATGTAACAATGTAGTTAGTGTGTTTTTTAAATTTCTGCATCCATGTGTGTGTGTGTGTGTGTGCGTCTGTGTGTGTGTGTGTGTGTGCCCCCCCGTGTCTGACCTGTGTGGCACAGATGACAGGCGTGCCGGCTGAGTTACAGCGTCCAATCATCATCTTCTGGGCGATGAAGACTTTCTCCGCTGGGATCTCAATCCCCAGGTCGCCCCTGGCAACCATCACGCCATCACTCTCAGCCAGGATCTCCTCAAACCTGACAGAGGAATTAGACAGGATGGGGAGGAGAGGGATTGAGCGTTTGGGGTAAAAGGAAGGGGGTTGGAGAAGGACAAAATAAGGTGAGCAGAGATGAGGAAGCAGAAGCAGAAGGGACAAAAGCTGCGGTTATATACTGATTGTTTCATTGTTTTTATCATCTGGACCAGTCAAGCCAGAGCACATTAAAGAGCAGGTCTGGATCCGCAAAAATAAGATTTTCCTCACAATGCTTCTACAAATCTTCAAAACCTGATTTAGAAGTGGCATTGTGGTCTGAAGTCTACGTCGCCTGGATGCAACCCAGCCACAGATGCACACATGAGCAATGTAAAGTGATGGAGAGGAAGATGTAATGAGGACACATTTTTTTTTTTTTTTAAATACAGCCGCAGGAGATATAACAGGAATTTTCATGCCAAGTGTGGATGTGCAGCAACATGATCTCTTGAAATTTAATCTTTACGATCAGATCTCACAAATCCCATTTAAATTATAACCGTAGCCGAATAATGTCAGGAGCCAGTGAGCAGAGAGATGAGGAATATAGATGAGAAAGCAGTGACATAATTTGTGTCAGATATATTAAGTGGCAGCTATATTTCACACAGACAGCCACACGGATCATGTATCACAGATGTGTAAAATCCAGATAGTGTAGAGCTGAAATATGTCTATCCATCACTCTGTGACAGCCGGCTGTCCAGAAGAGGGGCAGTTCACTATCAGACAGATTAACAAGTCCTGTCACAGCCTCATTCTGAGAGGGGGGTCTAAAAGTCTCTGTTCAACTCACTCAAAATCTATCTCTCAAAATAATTCTGCCTAAATGGTTTCGATTCATAAGCATTTTCACTTGAACAAATCTGTATTCCCTTGAGCTGAGGATAAGTAGCGTACTGTTCCTCTCCTACATGACACTCACTTCTGAACCCCTTGCCGGCTTTCCACCTTGCTGACCACTTTGATCTCCCGGCCGTGCGGCCCCAGCGCCCGCCGCACATCCCTCACATCCTGGGCGGAGCGGATGAAGCTGGCAAACACCATGTCTATCCCCTGGGCCACCCCGAACCTCAGGTCGCACTCGTCCCGCTCACTGACCGCCGGCATGCCGATCAGGTCGCAGCCGGGGAGGTTGACCCCCTTACGACTGCACAGCGTCCCACCAGCCTCCACCACCGTGTCCACCCAGTCAGAGCCTGCAGAGGAAGACGAGGGGGGTTAAGAGATGAATAAAAAGTTAGTAATATTTGTAGTAAGAGAGAAGAAAGGTGGCAAGTTAGTGGAGAGTGATATAACGTCTGTGTTCTCCTAAGGTCCAACATGGGTGTGCAGCAGATGGTAATCGAGTGCCTGTATAAAGCATGGGAACCTATTCATATTGCTATTCTGCTAGCACTCAAGATGTTTACTAAATGTTTATTAAAATCATCTTAATGTGTAATACCTGTTGCTACTACTTTGAGTCCAATGAGGCCGTCATCGATGAAGATATTGTCTCCCTTCTTGAGGACTTTGGGCAGACTGGGATAGTCCACCCAGATCATCTTCCCATCTGTCTTGTTTTTGTCACTCTCTGCTGTCACCACACGCACTTGGCTGCCCTTCTCCAGCTCCACCTCCTCCTCTACCTTCTACACAAACACACACACACACACATCACAAACAGTCACAAACACACACAGGCACAACACAGAGAAACGTTAAGTAAACGCCATTTTTGTCTCTCTTTACAAAACACTTTAAGAGGCACTAGAGCTGATTTATTAAACATAATCACCTATGCTAATGAGGTCATTCATAAGGCTAATTAATGTATAATTAGCAAATATTTTTATATCAACATACTTGTTACATAACAAACATAACACATGGGCAGCTTTACTATGACTTCCACATCTTAAAAAGTTATAGTAGTTTCAAGAATTATTTTCAAGAAAATATTTTTTTCTTCGTTAATATGCAAATTTATGCAGCAAAGTGCTCCAAAATCTGATCAGATCATCTACTCTATAGGGGTAACCTGTGGTGAAAGTATGAAGTTTCTATCATCTATTGTTCTTCTCCTTAGTTATTGTCTTCAAAACAATGTGTCTATACACAGACAGACAGACAGACAGACACACAGACAGACAGACACACAGACAGACAGACAGACAGACAGACACACAGACAGACAGACAGACACACAGACAGACAGACAGACACACACACAGACAGACAGACAGACAGACAGACACACAGACAGACAGACAGACAGACACACACACAGACAGACAGACACACAGACAGACAGACAGACAGACAGACAGACAGACAGACACACAGACAGACAGACAGACACACACACAGACAGACAGACAGACAGACAGACACACAGACAGACAGACAGACAGACAGACACATAGACAGACACACAGAATTTGAAGTTTTCATGTTGTCAGCTACATGTGGCTCTATCCACTGGCAAGCACAGTGCTCAGGGAAAAGAAGAACAGAGATCAAATGCTTGGCTTGCTCTTGTCCTGAGAAAACATCCTCCTCTGTTCTGTTTACTGTTGCGTAACCACAACCTGTGTCGGGGCCAGGCTGAAGCCCACTTGGTCGACCAACACAGCTCCACACACACACACACACACACTGTCTGGGCCAATGACTGTTTGATTTAACGGCTGAACTCTTCAACAGGCAGGCGTGTTTTGTACCCGGTGCTTGAGGTTGGCAAGTTCCGGTAATTCACATTAGAGGTTGATGGTGATAACGTTACAGACTTCAACTGAGTGCATGTGACCGGTTGACTAGGTTTAGACTGCGAGCGAGATGTAGCGGAAGATGCTCACCCCTTTCACCAATCCAGTACGGATCTCTGGACCTTTGGTATCCAAGGCGATGGCAACCGGCCGATAGTACAGCGGGTCAGAGGTTATCGTCTCCACCGCCTCACGGATGTTCTTGATGGTTTCACTGTGGAACTGACACCGGGGTTAGAGAGACAGACAGAGACAGAGAATCAGTATGTATCAAAGTCGAAGGGATGCGAGAAATAGTATACACACACACACACACACATACTTCATGTGAACCATGAGAGAAATTCAGACGAGCGATGTTCATTCCTGCCTTGACCATCTCCTGGAGTTTGGGGACGGATCGAGATGCTGGACCTGAGAGAGAGAGGGAGAAACAGAAGTAAGAGACAGGATGTTATAGATTAAAACGGACCACTTAATCACTTAATCACTTCGGACACATAATCAATCCTTCAGCCAGTGGACCTTGATAAACAACACCTGCCCTGGTGGGGAATCAAAGGGAATATCTGGAGAGCCAGAGCCCTGGGAATGACAGAATAATGATGCATAAAATGAGCATGCAAATGAGCAAAGGCGACTGTATTCTGTTCTGAATATTTTCTCTTGTCTAGGACGGGAGGAAAGCAGAGAAGGGGGAGGTGTCAGATATACACAGAAAACTGCCACAGACACAAATCAAAACACAGAAGAGGCCACCCAGCACCCAAAACTTGGCTGCCTCGCAGGCGGCGCCACACCACGTCAGCTACGACATACAACTGTCGGGAGAGAGAGAAAAAACAGCAACTTGAAACTGAGACTCTGTCTATGATTGGTTGTCCCACTCACCGATGGTGCAGATTATGCTGGTGTTGCGGGCTGTGATTGGCTCCTGGTTGATGTCCAGCAGACAGAGGTGCTCCAGGAATGTGTCAGCCATGCTGGCATCCAGCTGCTGCCGCTGGATGAATGAGTCTGGCAGTGCCATCACCTCTGAGTAGCGTCTGATGCGAGCTATAGGGACAAAGATGTGAAATAAATGGGATTAAGTCAGAGGCGATCATTCTAACATTAACGCAAATGCTCACTAATGCTAACTCTACATACCAGTACTGCAACCAGGAGTGAATTAAGAAATTAAGAAATAGCATGTCATTTCTGTGTTAATGATGGGTAAGAACAGTTTTTTGTTATACGAGTATATGAAAGAACAGTAGCTTACCACCAAGGATTTCAAATGTACAGTCAGGGCAGAGGCAATCTATCTATCTATCTATCTATCTATCTATCTATCTATCTATCTATATACAAACACACAAGATACAGTAACCTGGCATTAACTACGGGGTGGAGGGTCATGAAGGTTTACATGTTGACATTCAGCAGTCATACAAGGAGGTAATGTGAAAATAAAACACTCTGCTGTTCAGGAGATTTGCTTTGACATGCAATAAAATGACATTTGAAAACAGGCAGGGAAGCCGATACTTATGCTGTATAGAGGGAATGTAAAGTGCCGTAAGCTGACATTTAAAGGAAATGAAAATACAAGAAGTGTGCACACACACAAACCTTCAGTGTTTGCTTGGATTTGTCAGCAGGCTGTATGTTTCAAAATTGGAAGGAAGACATGTTGCATGGTTCTTAGGAGCCTTACTCCTCTACAGTGTCTATAGCATAAGAGGATGGATGTTAGTCTGCCCTTAACATTAACCTATCATGATTCTTTATATCTTTAATTCTCAGACACTCAAGCCAAAAAGCCACTGATCTGGTTGAGTTTTTGTTGGATGCCTTGCTCAAGGTGTCAGTGTACAGAACTGAACCTGTCAAATTTCAGTTTTGTCTTCCTCTCTCTCCTCAGGAGCGCTGTGCCACACAATTTGCATGATCAAATGTCTGTACGGATGAGGAATGAGAAATTTACACTGAAACGGATTCTGCAGTTCTGATATTTAGTTAGAAATGTTATAAATGTCATCTGATGTTCTAAATACAATCAGACCACGTTCAAATAATTTCTCAATAAAACTCCCATTAATTGGAATGAAATTTGAGTTCACACTGAAAGAATCCAATATTTTGTCCAATCCAATATCTTCTGATATCTTAAAGTTAATATTAAAATTGGTATAATACTGGTAATGCTTTTCAATACCCATCCCAGGTGATGACGAGTCCACCAATTACTACTACTGCATAAAAAAAATGGATACAATGAGTAAGTATGAGAAAGTATTTTGGCACTTTGAGTCAATACAATTGTATCCATTTTATTGGATGTCACTGTCAGTCAAGCCTGCAATTTCTGCCACCACAGGGGAGGAGAGAGTAAAGGACGGAGAGGAGGAGATGAGCGGGAGAGAGCCATGGATCCAGACAGACAAGGTCGATGCTGACAGCACAACGGGAGTGAAGAGGTGAGAAGAAAGGAGAAAGGGAGGTGGGGAGGAGCAGAGCCGGGAGAATGGGTGATGGAGCGAGGCTAACGATTTCTATTTTGAAAAAAAAAAACACTACCTCGAAATTAACTATTAAATCTAGATTATCCAGTCTGTCAACGTGTTAAGAATTTGTTAACCAAATTTTGTGCTACCAGCCATTTTGTAGGAGCAGGTGCCACTTTTTTTTCAAACCCTTCCAATGCAGCTTTTTGCAGAGAACGGGGGAGAAACAGAGAAGGACAAACTCGGAGGCCGGAGGAAACTCCCTGAAGAAATTGGTGAGTGCAGGGGAGCAGGATGTGAACATGCATGGCTGTGTGCTGTGGTTTCTGTAGCTGTCAGTGCTTCCTCTCACTCTCTTTGTCTCTCTCTCTCTCTCTCCACCTCCCTGTGACCCAGTTCTGCCGCCCTGCTGCACACATCATTGAGTGTCCCACTGAGATCCGCCTCTGACACATCCCAGAGTATACACATGGACACACACACACACACACACACACACGTACAAACACACATGGACGCACGTATATGCACATACATACAGATACCTGTTACAGCAACGCTGGCTATAAATAAGGCAGACGTTAGGTTAAAGACACCAGTGTTGCAACATGCCAGTCACTGCACAGAATCGATGACAATAAAAAGATAAGGAAGGAGAGATAGGGGTTGGGTATGGCCACCAGGAATAACCAGTTTGCACTCAAGTCACCCTCTGGCACGAACACAGGTCAGGGTGTGTGTGTGTGTGTGTGTGTGTAATCGGTCGATGAACCCAAGGTAATAGGGCAGATTTTTGGGAATCCTGTCCAACTATGACTCTGCACGTAAGTCCAAATGCATAAGTCTGACAAACTCCACAGTAGTGCATTATCTAAACCACAAGTTCAAATTGTGTAATTTAGAAGTATATATGAATGAATATTTTGATAATGCATAACCATTGATGAGGTTTCAGTTTCATTATATATTGGAAAATGTGAAATGAATAGCCTGTACACCAATCCGTATCCACACGCCAAGCTCTTTCTAAGTGGATTGGTGCCTGCAGTGCAAGTTAACTTCATTAATCATGAATAGATGATACAGTAAATCAATGACTAGATGGTCATCTCTACATTCTCAACCATGCTGAAGTTAAATGATAACATGCAAAACTTGCTAAAGCCTCACTTGCTTAAAACAATATAAAATCCTTGATCCACTTACCCATTTTGACTAAAACCTTCCTCTATTTGTTTGTTTATCTGTTGGGTTCCTTGTATTTTATGCAGTCTGTAAATCCACCTCTCTGCCTTTATAGTCGTCGTCTTAGCAATGCTCAGGCCTCCTACCTGTTATCCTGTAAGTCTAATGTCACCCTAACAGCTTTAGCTCAATCTCTTCCATTCATTTATTCCCTCTGACCCCTCGGCTGCCCCCTCATCTCTCCACCCACTCACACCATTTGGAGTGTGTCCACTCCATGCAACAGATGGATGATGAGGCTGAATTAGCGTAGGTGGGGGCTAAAGCATGACTGGACCGGGATGATGCGAAGATTGGTAACACTTTATTCGGATAGTGCAATGTTGATACTAAACTAACTAAAAGCAGATTTTCTACAAAGTGTCACTTGCCTGTTTGCTGCATCTTTAGACTATGTACCCCTGACTTTAGCCTAACACTAATCCTAACCCTGGCCCCATTATTAACCCTAAACCCAACCCTAAGATTAACTGAGACATTGAATAGGCTATCTATTGACTAGTTTATGTTATCAGCTTAAATTCAGTTTTTAGTGACACAATACAGTCACTTAATAGTAGACTGAATATCAGGAAGTTTGGGTTCACAGATAGTCCAATATATATTGGAATATTCAAATAATGTGTGACCAAATTAATTGCTATACTTATACTATACTACACATCCTCATTCTTTGTTCTACTCATCCTTCCCAGTCACCCACTCCAGGGCCTTGCTGATATATTGGAGAACATACAAACCATATCCTGTATTAACTCAGCTGTGACAGAGAACAGATGTGCACGGAAAATGGCTGATATTATGTCAGAATGGGATCTTGACAAATGAGATGATAAGCCAAGCTGATGTGGTTTCTACTCATGTTTTCTATTTGGACTGTCTGTTATTTGAGAAACAAGGCAGTGCATGCAACTGTATTGGTAGAGTTGTAGTATATGCACACTCACGCATGAACACGCCAGTTGAGACAGGCTGACAGAGAGTGTAAATCAGTAGCCAAAGGACAAACAGACCTTTGTTCCTGGGTTGAGTTGAGTTTACCCTGCAGCCCTCTGCCCTGTGCAGCACACACCCAGTGTGATATAATAACCAACAAATAATTACCCGACCGGAGAAAACGTCAGCTTTATACATGAAGACCAAAGTGCAATAATATGACATTCAGACTCAAATTTGCAAAACTTCAAATGAAAGAGAAAAATGCTATCCGCACACTTCTGTCAGATGCAAAAGTATTATTGGCTGAATAAATAGTAGCTATTTTGCATCTGACAGAAGTGTGTGGATAGCATTTTTCTCTTCACTTCTGGCTGTGCGGTTGATTTTGTTTCATTGTTCTAAAACTTCAAATGAAGAAATACAAAAGCCAAGTTATAGGCTACTATTACTGTTACTCTATCATTCCATTAGGTCTATATTATTCTTATTATTCAGTAACCCGCACCCTTAAGTCATTCAAATCCAGTGTGTCCAACATCCAAACATGTTGGTTAGCTGCCTATTTAGACAGAAAATGATGTGTAATAGCCTGTTTTCGTTTATTGGCCAGCTCGTTAGCAAACAAAATGAAAACGGAAAAGAGTGTAGAAAGATCAATACCTGGCGGCGCTGACAGAAATAATTGGCAGAAGTAGCAGAAGTAGTTTTTCAACTGTGAATAGTTGTGAGAATGAATGACAAGAATGTAACAAAGGAAACTGTGTATCAATATCAAAACTGCCAAGATAGAAACGCAATAGACTGAATAGAATACAACGAGAGATGTACTACTATATAAAGTACAATATATATACACACACACACACACACACACACACACACACACACACACACACACACCATATAAAGTGCCTATAGGTTATAAAGTTGAGATCATTAGAAAGGTAACGACCAACCTGTGGGTGTTGGGTTCATGAAGCAGGCCAAGATCGACTGATGTGGAGAGACAGGCGCGACAAATGTAAATGCAGTTTGAGTGAGTTTTAGTGCCACCTGCTGCACAGCAACGTTAATGTCGCTGTTGTAGACTTTACCCCAATGAAGACCAAGATAACACGAGGAGGAAACAATGTTTTATTTGGCAGGATTATTAATAATTGGACTACATGCACGGTGTGTGACGCTGTTCAGAGGTTCAGTGACATTGAGAGTCATTGATAAATCTGGTTGATGTGTTAATTGACTGACTCAATGTAGATGGTGTGTTTGAACATGTCAATTAGGCTTAGACATAACTTGCTTGTGTGTGTGTGTGTGTGTGTGTGTGTGTCAGAGCGTGCTGAAAGTGATGCGTGGCGGAGTCTCAGGCTGGAGGATGAGGGTGTATGTGGTGCTGATATCCTCTGAAGACGACACGCTGAGACGGAAAGTCAGCAGGATCTAGACACAGAGGGAGGAGAGGAGAGGATGAAGGGAGGCAGAGGGAGGGAGGGGGAGATAGAGCCGTGGAGAAAGAGGGAGATGCAAGGAGTAAAGCAAATGTTAAGAGGGACCACCGTCGTGTTACTTAGCAGACACCGATCGTGCTCGTCCTTACATTCCTCCCCTCTTAAATCTGACTCTTTTCAACTCCAGCCCTCTGACAGACTTTCTTCTAACTCCCCTCTTTCTGTCAGCATCACCTCCTCTATCTCCAACCCCTCAATCCCCACCCTATCATCTTTTATCTCTGCCCTCCTCAAATGTTTTCTCCTCTTCTCTCTGTCTCCTATATCACTCACATGCATGAGAAAGAGCTGCATCTCGTTCTCAGCAATCCTCCTGCCGACGCACTGCCTCGCCCCGAACCCGAATGCCAGGGAGCGGAACGCTGTGCCCTCTCCTCCTCCTCCTCCTCCTCCTCCGCCTCCTCCTCCTCTTTCGGCCTCCTTTCTGCTACTACCCCACCGGCTGGGGTCAAAGCGCTGTGGTTCCTCAAACACCTCCCCACTCCTCCCCAGGGGGTACAGACACGCCTGGACCATGGTCTGGATTAGAGAAGGGACAGATGAACAGACAGATGAGTGGAGCATGGAGGCGGGTGGAGGTGAATATCGTGAAACGCAGCCAGCCACACTGAATCCGCACCTGAATGCTTTTGTGTGTATGTCAGAGTTTGCAGAAAGAGTATGTGTGTGTGTGTGTGTGTGTGTGTGTGTGTGTGTGTGCCACCTTTGCAGTCCGATCACTCACCCCAGCAGGTATGTGGTAGTTCTGGAGAACAATGTCTCTGACTGGATACCGCTGCACTGTGATTCCCACTGGGTATAACCTTTGATACACAAAAACACACACACACACAGCCACCAACGCACACACACACACACACACACACACACACACAAGCCCACATTCATATAGTCTAGCTTTTGCCATTGATTTATTGGGTCTCATTCAAAGCTCAACACAAACCTGCAAGATTACTAGTAATCAATTCCCATTTCAGGTATTCAGGGGGCGTTGCTGTTAAGATGAAAACACTCAGGTCAACATGGAGCCATGCTTTCAGACAGCTGTTCCCTACCGTAGTATGTAATTTTTTTCATGATACTCTATTGATCCCCAGAGGGAGAAATCTGTCCTTTCTCTTGCTTTCTCTTTCTCTTTTCTCATGGAAAAGAGTGACATGGTCTCCCTTGTCAGTACACCACCCTGCTGTCCTGATGATGAGTATGATTCAAGTACTGTTTTCTGTGACTTTATCTATCACCTCAGATTAGGCCATGTTCCACAGTGCAGCTGATGTTCTGTGTACCTGAGGGTCTCCTTGACTGTGCCTTTCAGTAGCGGCGCCCCCTGCAGGGCTTTCTGCAGGTCTCCTCCAGCCTGGGCCCAGGACGCCCTCACCTGCTGCCTGACCCGCTCCTGCACCTCCGGGTTACGGCCCAGCTCAAACAAGGCAAACTGCAGGGGCACCGCTGTCTAGAGAGAGGATGGGATGAGAGGTTACGGAGAATTAGTACGAGTAAAGTACACACTTGCATGCCAAGGAAGAGAAACGCAGACACACACAGATACACACACACACGCGCACCGTGTCGACCCCTCCAGCCATCAGCTCAGTGATGTTGGCTCTGATGAGATCCAAAGACAGCTGTCCTTTCTCCATCAGTTGGCCCAGAACCCCAGTGTAGCGGCCCTCTGCTGCCCCAGCCTTAGACCCTCCACCCTGGGAGGACGACAGGCGCTGGTACCCCCTCTGGATCCTCGCCTCCGCTGGGAGAAGGACAAGACAGGACCAGAGAGAGTCAGTTGAGATAGGAGTGAAGGAGAAGGAAGAATAAAGGAGGAAAGCAGTGTTAGACAGAGCGAAGAGTGTTGGATGGACCTTCTGAGTCCGATCAGTGCAGGTAATACGTCTCACCGTGGCTGAAGATATGGTCCCATGCAGTGGCATGCTGGTTCCACAGGGGAGCGCCGATGTGGAGCAGTAGGCGAGGGGGCAGGTAGAGGAGAGGAGGGGTGGTGGCCAGCATTCTCTCCACCGCCCAGATGAACTTCTGGGACTCCTGGGAGGGAGAAGAGGAGAAGAGGCCAATACGCTCCCCATAGAGCACATGGCAACTGGCTGCAGCGAGGGGTGGAGGGTGGGGGGGTGAGAGAGAACAAGATAGAGTTTGTTTCAAGGTGAGTTACCAGTTGAAATAAGTGACATCTACACTTACAAAATGAAAAATACCACAAAAATAAAGCAAATGACACTTTATTTTATGGGGCAGTCATTGTTTGACCAAATGGTAAAGTCTTTACAGTCTTCAGAAAGTCAATAATCGTCTTCAGGTTGATATTTTTTGTCTAAACAGTATATCGTTGTTGTCATGTCAAAACCTCATAACTGATGATGATGGTGATTTTTTTTTTTATTGCAAGTGAAGATGACAATTGACAACTTTCAGTCCTCTCCTACACACCCGTCTTTGGAGCATTCAGTTCTATTGTATCTAAAAACTCATAACTCCAATTTTGGTCATTTTCATGTTTTAACTTGAAGGATTACATGGCCCTCTATGGGTTGAACATATTCTATGACTTTTGGGTTATTGAAACCCTTTCAGAACTCATTGCATAAACTCAAAAATGCATGGTGGTCAAGCTAAAGGCAAGGTTGTTTTTCTTAGTTCCTAAGTAAAACATGGCCTTTTGGAGATACAAGTTTTTCAATAGAACTCCATATAACGAGTGACTGCATATTCTATTGGATGTCTCAGAGGAATCATCTCTCAACAGACAGCAGATCCACCAGACATCCATCAGCCATCAGACATGTTTGTGTTATATTAGCAACACATCAGTGACTGGGATAGAGTTTCTTGCTGGTCTATTCCTACCCCGGCTTAGCACCTGGCTTCTTGTGCTGTGGCCCATTAAGAGCAGACATTCACCGACATGACTCAAAGTCATCAACTCTCCCCCCTTTTCTCACGCTCACACACACGCACACACTCCTATACACACACATGGATGGATACAAGTATACGGACACACACAGGCCCACACTGACTCACACAAACATTCACACTTGTGAATGTTGCACGTTCCAGATAGGCACATGAAAGGAGCAGACCTGGTGAAAGAATGCTGAAGCTTTCCACATAATCTCAGGCTATGCTGATGTATCTATTTTTAAAGATATATATATATAAATACACTCCTTGACCTCCTTCATCTATATTATGTTAACGACGCATGTGCCGCAGGTTAAAATGTGGTTTGGTGCATATAAGAGGTGTGAATATTTGAAAATCAAAGGGACACGATAACAGGAGAGAGAAATGGAGAGAGAGAGAGAGAGGGAGAAAGAGAGAGAGGGCAAGGAACAAAAAAGAGTAAGAGATTGTTTTTTTGAACATTTTGAAGAGGTGCTATTCCTACTGAGCACACGATTCTTCTGACGTGAGAAGTTGTCACAGCTGACGTCAGCATGTATGACTCAACCCACTGAGACTGAATGGATGACTGTTAAGAGAGGGAAGTGACATTAATCCATACTCTCCCCCCTGCAGCAGCTCAAGGTCAATCACTATTGGATGAAAAAGAGATCTGACAGTTAAGAGGTGGGACATTCCTGTAGTGGCTGAGCAGTCGGTGACACCTTTGATAAGTCTGTAGTCTTCACTCAGTTTTCCTGTGAAGAGACAAAATTTTGAAACACACAGTAGACTGTCAACTCTATCTGTCTGTCTATCTGTCAACTTATGGAAAAAACAGGAATTCACATGTACTTTCACTGCACAATCATCACACACAAAAGAAATCACAGATCTCAAAAGGTCGGGGATGACCTCCGACCTTCCAGTGCGAAGCGGAAGAGGTCCGGACTGGGATCGATGGTCAGACTCCGCCTCCCCTCCGCCCCTCGTCCCTCCCTCTCCACTCTCGCCCGCAGCATTCGACAGAAATCCCCCGCGACCTCATCAAGGAGGGGAAGGAAGCGCTTTACGGCCGCACTCATCATCACCTCCTTGTTGAGCAGCAGACGGTCGGCTCGCCACTCTTCCCCGTTCCTGTGCAGAGAAGAGAAATGCTCAGTCCCAAATCGACCCGTTTCACTTCTGCTCATAGTGAACGACAGTATGACATAGATTAACCCCAAAGTTTAGTGAGATGATGATGATGCAACACACTCATACCAGGGTCAGGGCCATTCATGAATTGAATTGAGAATGCATGGTAATTTCCAATTCAAGTCCTGGATTTGGAGTTGGGATTGGAATTGCACCCAGTTCTAAGGAAACAGAATTGGAATTGAATTGGAATGACAGGAAACACAATTGAGTTCCATTGAATTCCATGAAATTCCACTTCTAATAGAGGTTGTCTTGACTTGGTGAACATTATAAATCAAACATTATGAATTAAATAAAAGATCAAATACTGTATGTATACGATTACATGTTATGCATCAAATACCACAAAAAAACATGGAATTTCACTGAATTAAATTCAACTTCCTGAAATTCCAATTCAATTCCAATTCAGTTTCCTGTATTTTTTTTTTTTTTTTTCAAACTCCAATTCCAACTCCACACAAGCAGACAATGGGACTGACTTGAGGAAGACTCCCTTGCTGTGCTGCCGTGTCTCTCGGTGTGTGGCCCAGGGCTGCAGGGTCATGCGTCGAGGGTGCAGGCCCTCGGAGTGGAACAGCTCGCTGATGTCAGACGGCAACATGATGTTCACACTGCTCTGGGTGCCCAGGCGCTCCCTTCACACACAGAGGCAGAAAGACTGTACTGTATAACCAATACACACTGCTGCCACAGATGCATACTATAAAACCTCCATGTTGCACGTAATTCTCTGTATTCTGGTGCCTGTGCTGCAGTTAGGGTGCCCAACTAATCCCAAGATGCAGCCTTATTTCTCTCAAACCTTTTTAAAAAACATATAGGCTTGTGACACTGTCCTTCTAGTATCATCCGCACTATCTCTCCCAGCTACCTGTAGATTGGGCCGAGGGTGTTGAAGGTCCTCTCCATGTGCTTATGGAGCAGCCGGAACCGATCTTCTCTCCAGAACTTCACCAGGTTGACCCAGCCGCTCCTCCCTGTGTGAGGGATCTCCTCAAAGCTCCGCACCCGTCCGTCCACAGCCCTCTTTTTAACTCCTGCACTGTCTTTGGCTGCTCCTTTTCTCTCCTCCACCTTTCCTCCTACCACCGTCCCCGTTGCCGACATACACAGAGGCCTTCGTGCTGCTACACCAAAAAGCGGATTGCTGGACCCACACATCCCCTGCTCACCGATACACGCAGCCAGCCGGACAGACATGCTCCACATGGTCTGACCAATGGGATGGAGTCTCAGGTCTCATCCAGAGCTGCGACACCCCTCAATCCCCTTCTCTGCAGGACCGGTTACCTCCCTCCCTCTGTCTCACCCCCCCCTAACCCTGACTGTCCTCCATCACTCTGATGAACAGATAAAGGTGATGATTTATGGATCTGAAGGTCAGAGTTCAAGAGAAACACAACATAGCCCAAATGTCAGGCTGATCCAGAACACACACTCATACACACACGCACACACACACACACACATATAAATGGCTGTACATATTTTGATAGTAAGTCCAGCTGGCCAAACAAGTCTTTATTTTTTTTTTGGTCAAATCTAATCAACAAAAAATAAAAAGGCTCAGAATGTCTGCTGGTTGGTTACCAAAATGTTCGTAGAGAACTGTCCAAGGTGCTTTGGTTGTATCTTGGCTTCTGTTTCATAGTATAAAAACTCTTGGTCAGTGTGAGACTATTTACACTCAACTACATTTCAAGTATTTACACTTCAGTATCAGGTCAATGCCAGCAAAGTTCCCCAGTTATCACAGCAAAACAACATGGTCAGAGGTTATTTACAAAGAAAAACACAACAGCAGAACAGCAAACAAATTGTTCAGTTAATCAGTTAATCATAAGTACATAAAAAGTATATTTCATCAAACATTTCCTTGTACTTGGATATGTGTTGCCCTGAGGTTCCTTGCTTGTGTATAGATCACCAAACTGGACCTATAGCTTTAGAGAGCTGAGACGCCCTGCAGCTAGAAACTAGCTACAGTAGATTCTAGTAAAATATAACAACAGCGTCTTATGACATAATGTCTTCTGTTCAGTTTGTAGCAACTTACATCATAAGTTAAAAAAATCTTACATCCCTTGTGAAAGAATAATCACAGATTAATGTAACAATGTGATGTTATTACATTATCTGGGAATTATCTGGGAATCACATTTTCAACCTATTTAAATGGTCATTTTATTACATTTTAACAACTTATTGCATTATCTGGCAGTTACTACAATATCAATTTCTACACAGCTCAGTATCTGAATGGAAGACAATAAAGCTAACTAACTTCAAACAGTCTAGTAAAGCAACACATACAGAACACATATAGTGTCTATTTGTTGTATAAATGTAAAGGTATTTAGGTAATAAACCAATACACAAACAAATATGAAAAGAAAACCCAAAGAACATGATTTCATTGTGACAACTGGGATGATTGACAGTTTGGAGTTTGGTGCTCTGTCTGATGACTCTGTGTGGCCTTGTGATCACATACTGGTCACATGACTTTACAAGGGTCCCCATTTGCTGGCATCGGGGTGGGTTTCTTGCTGTGTTTGCTCCCTGTGATCATCCCCACGTTGAAGCTGAGGCCTTGGAACGCCCTCAACAGGTTGTATCCATCGTCCTTGCTCTTGGTTTCGGGATGAATCATTTTAGCCAGCTCACGGGGGAGCAACACTTTCCCCCCGACAGACCTCAGGTGGTTGCTGTCCTTGGGGTTCTAATTATGGAGGAGAGATGGGAAGAAGAAGAGGGGTGAAAGGTTGAACATTTGACATGGAACGGTTTGCCAAAAAAAAAACATACTGAGTATCAATTTTAGCATGTGTTCCCTCTGAACTACATTCCAATACTTGACATTTATCTAACATACATTACTCATACACACACATAAACCAATGTACACTGAGGAGAAATAGAAATAGACCTGTAAAGTGACAGCCTGTGCAGATCCTAAAAATCAGACATTGTTATTTTGTTTTTGAAAGTTAAGGGAAAATACAGTCAGTGTCTGCCTCTTCTCTCTCTCTCTCTCTCTCACCCACGCTCACACAGACCTTGGACAGTTGGTATTTTCTCCTGAAGTGAGCTCTCATAGCTGCTCTCTCTGCATTCTTCTGAGCATTCATTGCTTCTCGCAGCTTTCTGTGAACACACAGCAAAATAAACACAATTTCACCAGACTTATCGCAGACACACATGAGCGGTCAGACTGAATTCAGCTAAACAGATATCCATCTCACAGCATAGGAGACTTGAATTAAGTTGGTTCACTTTAGTTGCCTGGTATAATGAAAGCAAACTGAAGCAGGCACTAACAGTGACTCAACACCATGGGAAAAGGTATTCTGCTAAGGACGATACATCCATCTTTATTCCATTCAGCATCCAACCATCTCAAGTGGTTTGTATGCCTCTATCCCACAAGCTAATGCAGTGGTGGCTGTGTGGGTTCAGACTGTGTGTGTCCACTTGCCTCTCCTTCTCCAGGTCGGCCTGGTAGGAGCAGACGACTGACGGGTCTTTGGCGTGTGGAGTTCGGACGGGTGGGCTCTTGGCCAACCTGCTGCATCCTCCTCTGCCTCCTCCACCTCTGCTCCTCTTGTTCCTGCGCCTGGCCAACACCTCCTTCTCCTTCACCCCCGACACACAGCTGGTCAGCTTCCTGATGGGCGCCCTCAGCGACTTCTTCACCGCAGAGTCCATGATGCACCGGGGCTCTGTCAGAATGGGATTGTCCGTGCCCCTACTTAGTTGCCAGATGCTGGGTGAATATATAATGGTATTCTCCTTCACTCATGTTCTGTTACTGTGATGAGGCTGCAGGACACGCACTCAAGTGTCTCAAGTGAAGCAGTCACCGCCAGGATCTGCGGCGGCGATAACTCAGAGGTTGAGACCTGCCAAGGACAAGGACGGACAGTCAGACACGGCTTATAAGACACAGACTCTGTAAACACACTCTCACACCTGCATACAAAGGTTACATACATAAATGAAATGTTTGTCATCTAGATTGATACCTGCAGAGAAAAGAGAAGTACAGACGGAGAGAGTGAGACAGAGACAGGACAGAAACCGCACAAGGACAGATAGTGAAGGTGACACTCAAACAAATCAGACAGGTTATTTATTCAGGCTATTCGTCACTGCTGCTTATCCAGACAGTAATCCAGACCTAAGTGAGGTTCACACAGCCCCACAGCCGTCCAGTCCGCTGTTTTCTTACCCAGGTGGCCACAGGAGGCCTAAGGCTCACAGCAAGAAATCCTTATTAAGCTCCAGCCAGATGGCCTCCACCGATATCCGACAACCAAGCTCCGCAAAGCTGTGAAATAAACCAGAGAAAGCAGGAAGAAATAAGAGAGGACTCTCCCGGAGACCGCCGCCCTGTGCTGTGTGCTGAGTTGCCCTCTCAGGAGAAAGTGACCGCTCTCCGTTCTGAGGATTTACTCCAGGTTTCAACCCTCGCTCCTTCTCCTCCCCCCCCCTATCCCCACCTTCCCCATACAGATTACGTCTTAAAGGACTTAATGAGGGGGAATCTCGTTAGCTGCGGCAGGAAATGCACCTGATGACTCACGTGTGTGTGAGGAAGACTGAAGAGACACTAGCTGACGTCATGTTGAGTGACAACACACACAGGTCTGATTGTGTGACAACATTGCCACTCGTGTTGCACAAAGTGTGTGATTGCATTTGATTACATAGTCACAATTTCCCCTATATGTGCTCTGTAAATATATGCTGCATTATCTTTGCTAAGGTAATCATTTTGTTTGGTATAGATCTTGACTTTAATTTATTCAGATTCCTTTTTTTATTTTTTTGCCATTTTTTTGCTTTTATTTACAAATCAGCAGTAGAGAGAGACAGGATAGATGGGGGGGGGGTGGGGGGACATGTGACAAAGGTCCCAGGATGGATTCAAACCCGGGACTTTGCAGGTACATGGTGCACATCTCAGCCGACTGGGCCACTAGAAACTAAACTTGCCATGAGTAATTTCTCGGGAACAGGACAAAACGGAGGGCAGCTAACCAGACAGAGAGCCGGGGCTTTGGGTTCGCTGGATATTGAGAGATGGAGAGATGAGAACAGACTGACGTGTGGAGAGAGGGAACGAGACAAAGAGACAGCTGGATGGGAGAGAGTCTGTCCTGAGACAGCAGTGTCTGTGTCGCAGGCAAGATAAGAGGAAAGCGTTGACAACCAGACCGAGAAATGAAGCTGAATATATTGTCTAAGAGAAAGAGACAGACTGACTCTTTGAGGTCACACCCAAAAAAAACACATTAGTCAATACTGAGGCCTTGGTAAAAGGGGTAGAGCAAGCTATCTCTGACATACAGCAAAGAAACCACTGCCAAATTTAGAAGTGTCCATTACATCTAGTCAGGTTGTGCTGATTTGTTGCCTCCAGCCTGAACTGTGTGTCCCATGTGAATGACCAGGGATCCACTGGTCATCTCCGGGACTCGAGGACAGATAGATTGAAAGAGAGAGGAGTGGTGGTGAGGAAGGGAGGGATGGAGATGACGAGGGAGGGAGGGAGGGAGTGAGAGCAGTGGCTGGCAGGGAAGGGCTGAGCTCTGCCTGTCCGTATTGGTTCATGTCGAGGCTGAGCGTGAGACGGGCAGAAATAGGAGCTGGCGTGACACAGCAAGTCTCCTTCACCAACTGTGTGTGTTCAGCAGCCAAGGAGACAGACAACTCACACGTTATTTAGTCACACACACACTCACAAACATAACCACCCTTACATGCAAAGACAGATTGAATGTGTTTTGCAGTGAGTATCTACAGTTTGTAATAGGCGTGAGTCATCATTTGGATAAATTGACAAAAATATGATTATTACTGCATTCCAACCAGAGAAGTAAAACTCGCCTCCTCTCATAGTTTCTTCCAGCATTGATTTCTCTTGGCACATTTGCCACGTTTAAACATCTAACTGTTTGTCTAACAGAGTGGACAAACATGACTCCCCATGGTGAGTGCTGTGCTCTGATACACTATGGCTTACTCTAATGCCCTATTTGGCATTGGCAGCACATAAACACACAAGGTCTGCCTTCTCAACACTTTAACCATCCCATTTAAACTCCCAGTCCCCTCTAGTCCTCCTATTCCTTCCCCTCCGCTGCCCAAGGGCCTTGATTTCTGACAGGTGAGGACACATTAATGCCTTAACGAGATCACCAAGAGAAGCCACGCCCCCTCTGGCACATGCTCAGCCACAGAGCTGGGATCAGTTTGCCATACCAACTGCAGACCTTTCTAACTGAAGGGAAGGAGGTTAAATTGGTCCTGCGTCAGTAGTGCGACTTCTCCAGAGCTGGCATGGATGTGGGAGAATGGGAAAAACAGAGGTAGTGCAAATTACTGACATAAGCAGCATAGTCCTATCTGATATATTCATATTCATTCCTCACATGCAAAGCTGGTTAATCTATTCTATCTTAGAAAACACTGAACATAAACCAAAATCAACAACTGTGAATGTTTATTGTACACAAAGCTAATCTTTCATGAGAAATGCATGGTTTGGAAAATTTGCTGCACTGGGTTTATGTTTGTGCTTGTATGTGTTTGTATGTGTGTGTGTGTGTGTGTGTGTGTGTGTGTGTATGTGTGTGTGAGTGTGTATGCAAGCCAGTGCTCCCATGCAGGCCCACTAGAAAGCCACTTAAAGGATTCCCAGGTGGATCAGTCCAACACGTGAAGGACAGCCATTGACACACATACACACACACACACACACACACGCAAACTCTAGGAGTGACTTCATCGATAAGCACATACAAAGGCAAGCTGCATATTACATACATGTCACTTTACAGCGTACACACTCACAGTCTGACAGACAAACTCAAAGGGTCAGAGACGGTCTGGGGTCGTCGCCTGCAGAGGCTTTCAGAATAAAAAGACAATCTAATGTTAGAGTGTTTAAGTAAATTACCATGACTCAGCTTGAGTCAGCACACGTGCTTCCCATGTGAGTATTACACACACACACGCACACACACACACATATATACAGGTGCATGTGTATGCCATGAATGCATGCAATCCAGAGACTAGGCATGCAAGCCAACGTTCAGAGGTAAACTCCACACATACAGATTTATCAAAAAGCATGAGTTCCTACTTCTGTCACTATTTGACCTCGTTTTGGCAACTTGGTGAGGTTGGTTTGAGTTTTTCTTTCCTTACTTGTGCATCATTGAAAGTTTTACTGTTTTGTGTTTGTCTTCCCACCTCTACTTGTTCCTTTTGTGCAACTACTACTTAATGCTAAACACTAAAAATACTAAATAAATAAATGTCTCATCATACGGTACATTATCATGATGACCTAAATACATCAAAACTGTAGAAGTTATTATTGCAGTAAATAAAGTTAATGTGACCATCAGGGGATTCATGTTTGTGTTATGTGAACAACTTTGAATAATTTCCATATTTAAAACTTGTGTCTCAACACAAATATGAAGACTCATTAAGTCACATAGAAAGACAATATGAGACAGAAAAAGATTTGTAACACAGAGATATTCAAGTTATCAAATGTGAGTCACTGAGCCTTTGTTTTGTTTGTCCTTGCTGTGGGTGCGTTGGTACAAAAAAATCAATAGGCTTACAGGATCAATATGACCTGGACTCCAACAAATCAAAATTCTTCACAAAATCATATTCTTCTTCAAATATTATTGTTTTCAAATATGATTGTATAAAGTGCAAAAGAAAAAAAACCCTAGGCCTTCTAGACCTAATCTATGTATCATAGAGACAGTTGTTGTTGTTGTTTTTGGACATCGTAAATATCAGAAGACAACATGAGCATATGTCATCAAAGTTCCCCCAAAAAATCAAAATGATATTACACACCCTGGTATTGGTGATTCAAATGTCAAATCAGCTAATTATTTATAAGATGCTTTTTTTCATGATGATGTGAAACTTGATGTGTTAAAATTCTTACTTCAGCTAAGCAACAGAGTAAGAAAAGAAATGGTTGTATGCCAAGCAATTGTGTTGATTTCAAATTAATTGGACTAAAAGTGTTTCTCTGCATTCAGTATCCTCATGAATAATCTGTTTAAATTCACCTGACTTCTGCTCAATCCAGTCAGTTTTAGGTTATTACATTACATATTAATGTGTAATATGCTGCAATAACTGGTGCTGATAACAGCCTACTCTAGCAACATGTTCAACTTACTAAATGTTTATATTTGTGAACATAACTTGAAAATCCTTGTGCATGTAACCTAAAGTGAGTTTTGAGTCTGTCTCATATAAAAGTCTAAATCTGAAATTTTGGCTGTCTTTGAATCCAGTTTAATGCTGTAGTATAGACGCTGGAGTTAGTAATATTCAGTATGGACTGGATTTCAACAGTAAGTATAAGGAAGCATCCAGTAAATGGACTGTAGTCTGAGCACATACAGAGAGAGAGAGACATGCTCTTACTTTCCTTCAACAAGTGTCTTCATTCTCACATATAAATCTGTGGTCTCTCTTTGTTGTAATTTTAGCTTCATTCATGCACACCAGCAACCTAAAATTGCCTTTTAAGAGTGGGATTATGTTTAGCAATGCCAAGGAAGAGGCACACACACACACACACACACACACACACACACCCTGCACATACACGCACACACTTATACACACATGCGTGCACACTCACACATAGAGGTGTATGTTTACACATCCACCCACAAATGTACACACACACACACACACACACACACACTTATGCACACACAGGCTTTTACACAAATGCATTCAAACTCACAAATACAGGTGCATGTATACACAACCACACACACACACACACGCACACACACACACGCGCGCACACACACACACACACACACACACACACACACACACACACACACACACACACACACACACACTCAGGAAGTAAGGTCTTATTCAGTCAGACACCCACACACTGACACTAAGTCTCTCAGCTCTGCCAAGGCTGAAGAAGGGAACTGGCGAGCGCACACACTCTCTCAGCCTTGTGACTATGCTCCCTGCTAAGCTGCACTCCATCAAGATCAGACTGCCTCCATGCCAAGGGAGGGCTGGAAGTCAATGGCAGCTATGTGAGGAGTGTGTGACGTGCGTGGACGGACCATTCACTGGGCTAGAGTCTTAAATCAAAACACAAGAGCAGAGGAGCTCAATTTATTAAATGGCTAATGAACTAATTCCATACAAAACATCATTACAAAAAGCAGATAAAAATTACAAAAAGATAGGCTACGATCATTTCTTTTTTTTCTCTTTTTTTTTGTGGCATTTATGTGGGTCAGAATTGGTGTTTATGAGATTGTTATCCTATTTTACGGTGACTCTGATACTGGCCAGAATTAATTTTCCTGTCTGTGTTTCATTGCAGATCAGCTCAGACTGGCTGGAGAGCCTGTCAATCAGTGACATCATACACTGCCGCTTTAAACATACAAACTGTACTTACACCTGTACTGTGCACAGTGTAACCAGAGAGATACGGAGAGGGATGGAGAGATAGACAGAGAGGAGGTAGACGGATAAAACTGTTTGTCTCTAGCAGTCATACCTGAAAGGGGATCATTTCAAAACGAGACCATTTAAAAAGAAAAAGTGACACCTATTCTTACAAAGTGATTGACAGCATAAAACTTATGCTACATGTTATAATGGTTCCTCTAAATTTTAGAGATACTGAATGATGGACTTCAGGTAAGGATTTTTTTTTCTTCAAAATGTATATATAGCATTTTGTAACAGAACCAACATCTATTGGCATGTGGGGGTCAGGCTTCAAGGGTCAAGTGGTTATTCGGGGTCATCTGCTGCTGTCACAGCTGTTCCTCCAGACTCGACTCCCTCCTGGACGATGAAGGGGCAGGAAGAAGGGATGATGCAGAGCAGAGGAGAGAGAGATGCGTTTCGCCGGCTCGTACTCCAGCATCCTCTCCAGCAGATCAAAGAACTGATGGTGTTCTGTTGTCTTCGACGACAAGTATCTCTGAAGAACCAGGGATCAAAAGATAAAACATATTGATTACCTCAGAGAAGTAATACACTGTGGAGCAGGGAGTGAACGTAGCTCACCCTTTAAAGATTTGCACTTGTCTTATCTCACCCTTAATGGTTTGCACTTGGTGTTAACGTAGCGTCCGGCCTTGGAGCTCTCATTCCAGTCTAGACGCCCACGGCAGAAATACCTTTGTTTCCTGGGAACAAAAGCAGATAGAGTGATAGAGTTTTGTCTGTTAAAGTATGCTTGTGTGTGTGTGTGTGTGTGTGTAAGTATGTGTGTTCACGCTAGTGTTACCTGCTCCTGTGGATCATTCTCTGGGGGATTGGTCCTTGTATTCTCTCCATCATGGCAAGATGCTCCTTATTGTCATGAGTCTAAACCAACACAGATACAGTAAACTTTACACAAGGTGAGACCAAGATGTTCATCACATAAGACCGTGGACATTCCTACTTTCCACATGCTGAAATTAAACTAGTATAAACTCGCATTCAACCTGATACAGCGTGAAGCCTTCATAGTATTCAAACAGGATGCAGCCAATACTCCAGACATCACAAGGCTGACTCCAACCCAACTCTACGAGAGAGAGGGAAAGGGACCGACACTTCAAAACTAAGCAGACAGGATTGACAGTCCCTGTTCAGCCTCCGGTCTAAATCAACATCGCTTACCCAGTATGACCTCTGGGGCGCGGTAGTGACGTGTAGAGATGACGGCAGAGTGGTGTTCGTGGTCAAAGGTGGCGCTGCCAAAGTCAACAAGTCGCACTGTGGTGTCCTTTACTCTCTTCTCATCACGCTTCTAAAGGAGGACAGACGGAGCAGCGACAGACAACGGTTTAAAAATGACAGAAGTTTCTCTTCTTGTCAAATAAAGGTGATTTTGAACAATATCTCCTCAAAGACCTCAATCATTTCCACGTTGAGGACAACAAACACAACCCTCAGTCTTCCTCTATGTGGACAAATATGCATGCATGTGTGCCTATAAAGGGGATGCATGTGGGAGGCTCAGAGGTTATGCAGAAAGACAAATTTGACGACCGTAAAGCAATCTCCCTCTTCATTCTGCATTAATCCCCGCTCATTGGACGTCCTCACTGATTTGCTTCACCCTCGAGGGTCCCACCCCTCATGCCCGTCTCTCCTTTTGCCTGCCATTCCTCCTAACCTTCTCAGCGTTGTATGTGAGGGTGTAGTCAGAGTTGACAAAGAGGATATTCTCTGGCTTCAGGTCTGTGTGAGTCAGCTTGTTGTCATGGAGAACTGCAGTGGAGACAGAGGGAGGGGGAGAGGAGAGAGACAGTGAGCATGGCAGACAGAGATTTAACAAGAGTAAGCCAACGCCCTCCTCTGGACAACTTAATCATTTGTCAAACAATTAGACATACTGGAAGATTTGTGAAGGAACATTAAAAGAAAGTTGTGCAGAAATGCAACCATCAGTGAAGCTGCAGGTATAAATAAAACTTTTGGACTGAACTGGCCTGTAACTGGCCAGTTACACACATTCACATGTACAACCAGAGCCAGTTGGCCACTGGGTTAAGTGCCTCGCTCAAGAGTGTTCCTCATTCACTTTCTTTACACAGATTGTTCATGGGGATTCAAATGGGCAACCTTCTGGTCAAAAGTCAGCTTCTCTAACCTTTAGGCTACAGCCATCCTCTAAAAACTAACTGGCCTGGTTGCTGCTACATTAATGGAACCGTACTGAATAATCTCATCATCGTATTGAATGATCATCACTGATCCATAAGTATATAAGCAAAAAAGTAAGTGGTATAGTCAGTGTGATGCATACTGGACTTACAGTTGACAGCATGGCAGATCTGGTAGGCCATGTGTCGGATCTGGTTAATTGGGTAGGGAAGGAAGCTGTTTGCTTTCAAGAAGTCAAAGGTGCTGAGGGACAGCAGCTCAAAAGAGATGCACACATGGCCGTAGTAGTTGAACCAGCCCAGCATCTGCACACACAGACTGACGGGGGGGAGGAAACAGAGAGAGAGGATTGGTACTTAGCTTGGCAAGGTAGAGAGGGAAAGAGTGGGGAAAATAAAGTGATGAGATGCACAAGACGGAAGGAGAGAAACATCATCACAAGGATGACTAAAACTGCTCAAGAGGCTTAACTCTAAATCACACACAGTACTCACTGTTTGTTGAGTGGGTCTTTCTCACTGATCTTCTCCAGTACATTGATTTCCAGTTTGGCTGCCTCTCTGTATTTCTCCAGGTTCTTAATGATCTTGAGAGCTGTGCGTGCCCCACCTCTGTGTGTGTAATTATTAGGTAGTAGAGGCTATACTGAATTGTTTTTTTGATCAGTAATAAGTGATTCCAGACTATACATGTTGTATATTGGTCCAAATTCCATTGTTAGATGAAGCTATTTACCTGCCATGGTCCAAACATTGTACCACCTTCCCAAAAGTTCCCTCACCTAAAGTGTTGACTATCTCATCTACAAGATAGACAGAGGTGAAAGAGAAAGAACAGAGTGAAGCAGCAGCATTGTTATGATGGGTGCAAAGACTTACACCTGAACTGAGACCTACATCTGTCTTGGAGGACGTCTCCACTTTTGTAGATCAGGTGGCCGTTCTCAGTGTCCCTCTTGTTCTTGCCTGGAGCCTCACTGCTGCTCCGCTGCAGCCAGAAATCAATCGAAAGTGTGACAGGTGAAGCAAAAAAGGGAAAAACCAGGTGGTGGATCATGCTGACTGTCCCTTTCTTCACTGTCCAATCAAAGACTGAGGTGGAGAATGCCTGATGCTGAGTGACATCTGACCTCACGACCTTTACAGAGTCGTCAGCTGGACTGACCCCTAGCTCTGATCAATGCATCCATACATACACACATATAAATGCGCATGCAGACACATACACACACTGACAGAACAGTGCTGTTATCCCATGGAAGAGCTCTCTCTTTCATGTATTATTACTTAAAAACTCCAGACTCAACCCCGCCACGTTGGCCATGATAAACATTCTCTAAAGAGCATGAGCTCATTTAATGAGGTTGATCCTAATGCCCTGAGCCTGTTCTAAAGGCGGTTAATAAGAAACGCCAAATGACTTCTTGGCCTCTGCGGAGGAGCTGAGGCTCTATTTCCATCCACATTCTGAGACTGTTATTAATATCAGAAGCCCAGCATGTGCTGAGGAGACGTTTACTGCAGGACAGGGGCTTACGGAGGATACAGTATATCTGGGGTACACAAAGTAGGGCTGCAAAATAGACCGTGCACCGAGGCACAGGCTCCAGCAAGTACTTACACACAAACATATACTTATAAACACACATGCACAAACACAGTCTGGAGTGTGATTTGTTGTTAGAAGAAACTTTATGTTGAGGATCTTTAAAATAAATATGAAATTAAATCATGCAACCAATAAGCAGAACTACAAAGTTCCACATTGATGTTTTCAGGTCAAAAGCCAAACAGTAAATGGGAGGACAGAATGAAGTATTAGAAGATAGAAATACACAAGAATAGATAAGAGAACACAAACACACACACACAGATGGAGATACTCACAGACAGGCAGAGGCAAATACAGTCCAGAAAACCCTTATACAGAGAATACAGCTCTGTCTTTCCCATTACGCAGAATTGCAGAGCCAGACAGAGAAGAGTGTGTGTGTGTGTGTGTGTGAGGACAGAAAGAGAAGATGATGGAGAGAGGGTGCAGTAAGGTTAGTGAGAGAGGAAGGAGAAGGAGAAGCAGAGGAAGAAGAGGATGAGAGGCGGAGTAGAAGTAGAAGAGAGGGGAACTGGGAGCTGAGGAGAGAGGACAGAGGAAGGGACGATACAATTTAGAGCAGTGACACAGAAAAACAAGCGAGGACACGGACTTGTGACACAGCAAAAAATAGCCGGGGAGGTAGTCAGCAGAAACCAAAAGCGAAGGAGAGACACAACAAGTAATATCAAACAATACAGTCCAACCATAAAACATGAGAGAGAGAGAGAGAGAGAGAGGGAAAAAAAGCTTAAGAGGAACAAACAGGCAAACAGGAAGAAAGAAAGAGCACAGGACAGATGAAGTAAAGCAACAGGACAGAAACAGAAAGTGACAGACAGAAAGAGAGGATGGAAATGAGAGGAAAAGTGAGAAGGAGGAGGAGAGAGAGATAGAGAGAAACATAGAATGAGAGAGAGAGAGAGCTGAGACAGATGCTAATAATAAACTTTGGTCACACACACACCCCCCTCCTGAGAAAGTGTTCAGACTAAAATCAAGATCGACGGAGAGAGGAGGAGGAGGAGGAGGAGGAGGAGGAGGAGGAGGAGGAGGAGGGGGAGAGATCCAGTTTCGCCCAACTCTCTCCTCCTCCTCCTCGCTCCTCCTTAACCCCCACTGTATGTTTTCCACACCTGTCCTGCTCCGTATCCTGCAGATACCTCTTCTTTATATATGCTTTCTTTACAGAAATAATCGACGCAGCTCATGTAAAGTACGTTTATTTTGTAGCTAAAGCTCAGAGGCACATGAACGATGAAACTCATTTCTGTCAGCACAGACATTAGGTCATTAAAAATAGCAAAAATAGAACAGTAAAAACAGTTTTAAAATATTCATCTAAAATATAATGATTTTGTCTGAGCTTGTTGGTCACAAAAGTTAATGGGACCAAAAATGCAAACCCATGTTTTTGAAAATGTAATGACAAAAACACCAGGTAAAATGTTATAAAAAACGTAAACAATTTCGAACGTGTGAACAAGATTCATCAATGAAGTAGAAATAAAATATCAGTAAGTTCATGAAATGGTTAAGCACAAAGTGTGTGGCATCCTGTGAAATCTAACTAGTCTAAAAGCAACTCTTGAAAGGATATAATCTAAAGTTTAGAAATTATTTTATATGTATGATATGGTTTAAATCCAGAATGTTTCGCTCACGAAAAATTGAACAGAAGAAGTGAGAGCCAAATAATCCTCCATCAAACTGAACACAAGTGTTGCTGTGGGGGATTGTGGGAACTTGAGTGTCCATGTACATCTCACAAAAACAGACCCTCCTCCTCATAGTTGGGTCCAGGTGAAATCCTGATGTCACCGTAAGGCTCATCTTGCTCCACACACAGTTTCCTGGTCGATACATTCTCTACACACACACACACACACACACACACACACACACACACACACACAGCTTTAAAACTACCATCCACTTAAAATCAAATCACAAATGATTTTGAGTGCCTTTGTCATTTGTACCATTAATGTGAATGCCAATGGCCTCACTCTACTCTTACGTCATCAGTAGAGCCTCCAGCCTCCACTAGTGACATCATTTGGTATTTACAAAGTCCTGACACGCCACTTAATCAGCCTATTTTTATAAACTGACTAGCAGCCCCAAAGGAAAAAAAGCATATTTTATAACTCGCTGACCACATACTGATTAAAAAGCTTCTTCTGGTGATGTTGTTGTCACCTTAACACTATTTTAACATGGAGAGTGGGATGACTGGATGACACCTTGAAACAAATGTCTTACCCAAGAGCCTCCAGAAGATGTTGGTGACAGTTCTGCGGTCGACCTCTGGTGGCAGCAGAGAGTGGAAAAGGACATGAGGCATATCATGCTCTGCAAGCTCTGGCATGGTCCTAGATACACACACACACACACACACACATTATTTTATTATTTAGATATATAGTTGCATATCACATAGGGCCTACTACAGGCTGAAAAGCATGTGTGAAAGCATGACATTGTATCTCCAAACCAAAGGCAAGGGACAGGAATAATTAACTTGAATGGATAGAAAAGGACACTTCCTAATGTATCATGGTGATTTCCTTTGGCAGGCCTACACCTAACATGTCTTCCATAGAATTATGATGATGTTGTCATGTTGTCATGACATTGTTCCATGTGTGGACAGAGCATGAGACTCATGGGACGTTCAGATTACGGGCTACAAAGCAACAGGTAGTCATTCATATTCAATAGAAGCCGGCGAAACAAAGCTACAAACGCCAGCGTGTAAAATGTTCAACTTTTTTCCACACTCTGATGAAGCGGTGAAGCACGAACCAATCAGAGTAGAAGGACGGTAGGGTAGGGTACTTAAATTTAATTTTATTATAATTAACTTGATTAATTATTTCAATTAACAAGACCGATTATTTGCCAAATACATTAAAAACGAGACAAAAACAAAGCTATGACAGTATGACATTATTAGCTGGTACACCCAACACGATGACGTCACGAACCGTCAACGAACTGTCAACAACAACAACACTTCTCTGTAGCTTGGTACGCCAGACCGTTTCGTAGCTAAGTTAAAATGTTCCTCACAAATGCCAGTGGAATCCAAATGATTGCCGTTGCCATGGTAACAACCACCTTTCTGAGTCTCATGCCCCAAATCAGCACTGATTTCCATGACAACATTAGCAAACATTCCATGGCATTCCGTATTGTAAGTGTGCCAGCCAAATGACCATTCAAGCGTTTACACTGGAATTGGAATGGCCGTTCTATCAATTAAAACTCAATGTGCTCAGCTCTGAGTTTCCATGACAGCAGGTCAGTGGAGGGTGTGGTGTCACTGTCGTTACCCAGGCAGATCGGCTCCGGGGCCGGGCTCAGCCTCAGGAGACTCCTCTGTCGCTACCTCCAGCGCTGCCTCGACCTCCTCTGGAATGTCCTGCAGTCTAGACACAGACCTGGAGACAGGGGACCTACACACACACACACACACACACACACACACACACACACACGAATGTAAGCATGACTGCACACACACACACACACACACACATAGACACACCTCTCTTTGTCACCTACCCTTTGCTCTCTGGTGTGCCCATGGGGGAAATCTCTCTAGACAGCTCCCTCTGGTCAGAGGCCTCCAGGGAGAGGATACCCTGGCCTGGAGGGATACACACACACACACACACACACACACACACACACACACACGTATGTCTGTTCTCCACTGGTTTGTATTTTGCATTTCCACTACGGCTGGATTGTGTATTGTGTACAGTTGTATTGTGTACATGTGGTAATTTACACAAGGCTTACCTGAAATATCAGGAAGAAACAAGTCTGATTCCGCCAACTCTCTAGGGACCTAAATTCACACACACACACACACATAATTATTCAGTTTGTGACATTTGTTATTCCATCCTTCTCCCTGTACAAATAGCAGACATTCCCACCTGAACCGCACAAACAAAAAAACGCCCTTCCACACCTCCTCAGAACTGAGCTCGTGTCTCTCCTGCTCGCTCTGGGCCGTCCTGGCTCTCTCGCGCTCTCTCTCCCTGTCGGAGTCGGTGGAGTCAGGCCCTCTCTCCCCTGCCTGCAGGTCCGAGCCAGGGAGAGGCGTGATGGTTGCAGCCGGTCTCCATAGCAACTGCAGCTCCTCAGGCAAGACTGCAGAGGAGGACGGAGGACACAATGTTAGTTCAAGGTTTATTTATTTTTAAAGGTTATTCCACTCACTTCCATTAAAATAGCCGTGGGTGCAGGGAGGTGGGAAGGAGCAGATGAAAGAGTAGAATTAAAGGTGATACATGAAGCATTTTAACATCAATAAATCATGACCACATTAATTTTGAGGCAATAGTATAATTACTGTAAACAAACAAGACCATTACAGAGAAGATTAGCAGCCTCGACCAGCCTCTACACTGCGTTTTACATTGTGTGCCACATGGTTGGATTCAAAACCCTCTTCCTGTTTTGTGCTTTGCGGCACAAATTTAATGTATGTTACAAACATTAAGATTCATATTATCTTTAAAAAGGGTTGGGTCGGTGGATGTAAAACTCCAATTTTACAAATTTAAAAGGCAGAAAATCGGGGTTTTAAAGGTGGATGATGTTATTAGGGGTGTTCTGGGGGGTTCTGACTGGTCTGGAGGGTGCGTGGCTGTACATAGACAGAAGTGTTACTGACAGATGCAGGGTTTGTTGAGGAGGTCAGAGGCTGGGAGCATCCTGTGCGAAGGAGGCGGGGGGAAAAGCGGACGCTTGGTCTCAGCACGAGGGTCGTTGATCTGCTGCTGCTGCACGTCCTGGGACAGCTGGGTCTCTGGGTCGAAGAAGGTCAGCTGCCTCTTCCTCCTCCTCCTCACCTCTGGAGCAGGCACATACTGGGGAGGAGAGGAGAGGAGAGGAGAGGAGAGGAGAGGAGAGGAGAGGAGACGAGACGAGACGAGACGAGACGAGACGAGACGAGAGGAGACGAGAGGAGAGGAGACGAGACGAGAGATAAAAAATGAATTACTTAAATTCACCAGAGTTTTTCTCCACCCTCCAAACGCTTTCTCTCTCTCTTACACCAAACACAAAAGCATGTACCTCTAACGTTGGACTTGGTCTCTTTTTCCGTCTTTCACGCTCCTCTGCCCCGGATGGTGAGGGGGCCACGGGCACAGACACTGGGGTTACCTCCTCTGGGGTTGCCTCCTCTGTTGTCGGCCCAGGCTCCTCCACAGGCAGGCCAGGCTCTTCCTGGGGCAGCACCATGGCATCTTCACTGGAGAGAATAGTCGGCTGCAATCTGACACAGTGGACAGTGAGAGACGGTCAGTGTGTCTGTGCGGATCTGTGTGTGTGTGTGTGTGTTTGTGTTGATGTGTCCATGTGCAGCAGGGTAATTTACTCAATAGTGGATCCTGTGAGCTCTTTAGTTTTCTCTCTCTCCAGGTCTCCCTCTCTTCCCTCACGTTCCCTTTCCATCTCCCTCTCTCCTTCTCCCGCTGTCACTCCCTCTCTCCCTATCTCCATATCTCCTATTAAAAAAAGGTTGAAGGGAAAGGGAAGATAACTTCACAGAGATCGCTCTGACTGACCTACAGTATGTCCTTGAAATCTCTCATTTCCACCCTCATCTGATAGGAGAAAGGGGGGGAGGGGGGGGGGCTTAGCATCTGCCACTCACCCTCTGGGAAGTCATCTGTTTGGGCCAACAAGAAGTCAATAATATCTGGATGGTGATCAGCAAGATCTGCCCCCTCAAACTAGAACAATAGAAGAGGGGAGGAAGGAGGTGTGGATGGATGGTGTTTAGAGAGGAATAGTGGGAAATCAGATACAACAGTGTGTGTGTGTGCATGTGTGCATGTGTGTGCCTGTCTTTGTGTGTGTAGTTGCACTTGCAATGCATGTGCATGCTGTGCTTCATTTGACAGCTGTACCTCTGCAGTGGGTATGGTGACAGGCTCTCTCTCTCTCAGAGTGATGGTGTCTGGAGAGGCGGTCATGCCTGGGAAAGATGGAGGGATGTCATGGAATAAAAAGACACAGTATTGACATCAACACAACCCACTGAAACCAACAGGAGTGGTAAAGTTTGAGGCCACAGCTTACCAAGCAGCACTTAAAGCGATCTTTTGTGCCAACGTTGGAGCCTGACTGCGCTGCACCGTCTCTACTCTGAACTGACCTATTGCCATGCTCTGGACTATTCTGTATTTCTTCCCTGCTTTGCACAATCTGGCCTGTCTATGCATGAACATGACCTGTACATATTTCTGTGCATATCTCTGTACATTTCTAGACATATTTTTGTTACTTCTAACTGTAAAGCTGTACACTGTAAATCTGATCATCTCATAACGTCGATATACAAGATTGAGCATTTGCAAACCCTGCATATATTGCTGTTATGTTGTGTTAGAGTTAGGGTTAGTTGGTTATGTTATCTTATGTTATCTTACCATCCTCTAGTGGAGCAGCAGGACTGGTCAGTTCAGGCTGCTCAGGTGAGGCTCCTCTCATAAACTCCTGGCCCATCTGAGAGACAAACGGGTACAGACTAACAGGGTACAGGCTATTTATCTCATTACCATTTAAACCATTTCCATCTTTACTTTCACTTACAAAAATAGTTAATTGTTAATCATTTTCATCACCCCCTTGGGTGCATGGGTACCTGTATCAGTGTACTGGGACTGGGCATGACATCCTGAAATTGCATCATTCCAAATAAAGGGTCCAGGGCCCCCTCTGCCTCCTCCAGGAGAGACAGAGCATCAGGGAAGAGCAGAGCTTGTCTGAAAAAAAATGGGATGCACCGTATCGAATTATAGTAGTGATTTTACACTTGTTAGTGCAGGGAAATGCTAATGTTGTGTAACTGGACTCACTTGTTGTGGTTATCCAAGTCAATCTTCTGGGACGTCCTTTGCTTCGCCAACCGGCCCACAATGGTCTGAAGATCCTCTAGAAGGACAGAAGGTCAGCCTCTTGCACAGATACTTGTCTCAACTTCTCTTCCCTAATCTGTTAATTCCCTTACCCAGGAGAATATCACACTGACGATGGTAGACAACGATGACGCCATACTGAAGCTGGGAGGAGAGGTAGAGGGAGAAACGAGGTCGTGGCAGGCCTGGCCGGGGTGGTGGGACCCGCTCCATCAGATAGTCCATGATGTCATCACTGTATGGGCGTTAGTTTTACGGTAACGGTAGGGCTCAGAGTTTAGTCAATCAAAAACAGGCAAAAATGGGTAAAATAAATTCTTACCAGGTACTTTTAACGTTGACTTTTAGGAAATCCCGGCGAGGAACTTTGATGCCTTTTGTAGCAACCAGCCTATAAATCAAACACCCACACATTTATTTCACTTGGCTACTAAAGTAATTCTCATTCTGATGAGTATTTGGATAAACGACAAAACAGATTTCACTGCTATTAGATGGAGTAAAAAAGCTGTAGAGAGCAAGGGCATAGATACAGTCTCTACAATGTCTCCTGATTTAATCATCAGGATAAATAATGTTCAAGGGGCTTTAAGTAATCTAATTGACATAAACAGTTAAGTTATATTTTCACATTAGAGACGAGTAAGCTAGCTACTTAGAGCAGGGATCCAATAGAAATGTGAAGTGAAGAATAATACTAATATACTAATAATACTGCTTTGTCATTTGTTTTTTTTTTTTTTGGCTTGAGAACAAATATCTTGCAACACCGGTCGCTAGCGTGGAGAAAGTAATATGTGGGGAGTAAGTGGGTTTTGGCATGTGCTATTATCTTATTATAATTATTATCATATTGTGACCATGTACAGGGATCAATTAAATGGGCAGTTGAGGAAGCAGTTGAAGAAGCCTACTCGTCCAAAACACCCTTAATGAGGCAGCAGTCAGTCAACAAGAGCCATTGGTCAGTAGGTAAAACTCCCAAGTTGCCTTGGCGACCAACCGGGGTGAACCTCCCACCTCCCACCTCATCTTCAAAGTGAACGGCTATAAAAGACTTCAAAGGCACCAACTTATTGCTTTGGTTGCTGTGTTTATATTGCCAATCATCGTTATGTTTGCCAGTGATGCACCTGCGCTCTCTCAGAGAAGTTTTTTCACACATTTTCCTGTCAGTGAGTCCAAATGTTGTAGCTTTGGAGGAGCAAAAATCAGGGGGGAAAAAATATTGGAAGCAGTACCTAAAAAAAAAAAAGGCATGTAATGGGAGCACACAGAAATAATGGTCCCTCTAAGCTGTGTGTGTTATTGACATGTTAACATATTAAGAATTCACTCTTAGATGAAAATTGATTTTGATAATATGAGTTGTTTAGAGTTTGGACTTGAATGTTACCATTGAAGTATAGTGTAGAACTATCTAACCTGCTGTCCCATGAATGCTGAATGTAATTTAGTAGTTTTGGGCAAACTGTACATACCAGTAAATGAGTGTCATGCCTCCTGTAAATATGATAACAATATGGATCCTTCTTACTTGGTTAGGTAACATCTGGAGCAATTGAGAAATCTGTCATTCAGAATAATTGGGAAATGCTGGGCGGAGGCTGATAGAAGTCACACAGTTCAGAAATACAAAAAGTGTCCCACTTATACTGAATTCACCCTGTGTAGTTAGTATATCTCCTGTACCAAAAATAATAGTAACAGAAATTTTGCAGTAGCTTCATGGTAGTTCAACTAAATTCAAATTTGCATTGTGTTTTTAGTAATTTACTTTTAGTAGTTTAGTAGTTTACAACTGCAAATACCAACTATTTTTGGCTATAAAAAATTAACAACAACCCTTTTATTTATTTCAAGAGAAAGTTAACATTAATTCCTTCCACTTTCACCTGTGAAGAACCCAGGGCAATACGCTACTAGTAGCAGCCTACATTTAAAAGATGAATAGTTGTCGATTCTTAATTTTTTTGGTTGGTGCATTCTGACCTTCTGACCTGTAATCTTCAAAGCAAATGGTTTCATAAACATTGCCGATTTTGTTAGACCAGCCTGTTGGCAGTGATGCACCTGCGCTGTTTTTTTTTTTTTTGGGGGGGGGGGGGACGCAAAATTCCTGTCGGCTGCATGAGCACAAAATAAAATGTTGCAATTAATCACTGCCGCAGGCTAACATGAAAAATATTAAAGGTCTCCAAAGAATAAATTTGTAATATTCATATAGCCTAGGGATTTACAGTGTGTCTGTGGTAGTGAGTTTACCGTGTCATTTCGTGATAGTATTTTTATGGAGCGGTTTTCCTGTCTGTACAGTGTCTCCAGTACTTTCTACAGGATTGGGCCTAGTTCTTCCAGTCAGTGAAGCGCTAACTCAGTGTGTAGTTTGTTCATGTCGCCTTGGTCTCAAAACCCCTCAAACATTCCAGTTTAGTAATTAGCTAAGCAAGTATTTTTCACCAAAAATAACAATAGGCCTACATCCCTAAAGGAATATTATAGTGACACTAGGAGAATAAAAAAAATAGCATCAAGTATATAAGGCCACTATAAACTCACTACTAAGTACTACAGACACTCTCCAATTCCACATTTTATTATAGTAATTTAGCCTAACTTTTCGTTATTAGCCAAACTATAAAGGTAATTTCTTATAGATCATTTTTTACTCACCAGATTGTAGAAAAGCATCCTGTACGACGCTTCAAAACTTGAGGGTAGTAAAACATGTCAGCAGATCCTTTTAGAAACTGTTTGAAGAATTAAAAAAGTAAACGTGGCAATGTCGGCTATCGAGGTGTGAAATACTGGATTACAGTGTAGCTAACGTTACGCTTTGTGGTAGCACATAGATGCCGGTTCTTAGTTTTTGGTTGGGATAAGCGACTGTTCAATCCCTGTGAGATACCGCTACTCCAAATAAACGCTCCAATTCATTCCATGTAATATTTACTACAATATATACGATTAGCGAAAAGATAATCTGAAAATAGCAAATAGAGAAATAAAAAAATAAAAATAGCCATGGTTGCACTTTCTGACCAATGTGAAGATACTCAAAATAATCAAACAATCAGATGCACTCTCAAACTGTAGACTAACTTAACAGGACAAACTTTATTTTATAATCTAGAAAATATCTATTATAATAAATTTCCAAACATCTGGATTAGGATATGTAATACTGAACAATTGCTGATGTTCAGCATTAAATATACTTGTATCCCTGGTGCTGTGGTCAAAATTGCTTACATTCTGTTAATGGTGCATTTGTCAAAGTGTCTTCTCCTTGTACAACTGCTGTTTGACTACAGAGTAACCAGACAAGCATTGGTACCTTTTCATTTGATAAGACTCCTATGAGTTTTCATTCCTTATCTTACATCACAAGCTTATCAATAACATAAACTGGTTGTCCATGAAATTAGGTCAATATTGTTTCACAGAAGATCAGTTTCTCAAGGCATGGTTCATTGAGGAAAGAGGACATTTTATTAAGATATAAGGATACAGTTGTAACTTCATGGATAAAATGAAATAAACCTGGAAACACAAATATAAAAAAGGCAACAAAGTAATAAGATGTATCACCTTAAAAAACAAGACAGCAAAAAAAAAAACCAAGAAGAAATGAGAAGATTACAGTGTTGAAAGGGCTCCTTCTAGAGATTAGAGGGACCCATGTGAAATAAAAACAGACGAGAAGAAAGAATGCGTCTGCTGAGGCAAATGGAGGTTTTGACATATTCTCTGCCCTTAACACAGAAAAGAGAAGGTGATGTGACTGTATTCTCTCACAACTAAGAGAAAACTACGATGAACCAATAAAGTCTTTTTTGCTCCCCTCCTCTGCATCCTGACAGAGCAGGAATGAGAGAAGACGGCACAGAGATACAGCAGAGGGAGTGAAGGACAGTGTGGCTGATCACAGCAGTCTTCCTCTGCATTCAGTGGATCCGCAGCAGCACAGCAGCTCCTTGCCCTCCACACTGCCCACCTCATAGTTGTAGTCCCAGGTCAGCTCTGTCCCGGCTCGGATACGCCTGCACAAAGACACCAGCAGGCCAGTCAGTGGAGGACAAGAGCCTGAACACAATTACAGTAAGGATGGACAATTCCACATTTTTTGGAGTCGATTCTGACTCCTTGTAATGGAATTGATGGAATCGATTCTAAGTCAATTCCATCAATTCCATTCCGATTCCAAATGAATCAACACAAAAATGTAAGTTGTACAATAAAACTAATTTATTACTACATTACCACAAAATGGTACAAAACTTGGTACCAATGTTCTATAAAGTCTGCTCAGCGGGTTTTATAGCTATAACTGTCCAACTGATGAATTAATTAATTCAAAATTTGTTTAAATTAAACAGTTTTTTCGATTCAAGAGTTTGGAGTCGAGATTGCAACAGGAGTCGACTCTAATTCTGTTTATTAGTAGAATCGATGGAATTGAGAATTTACTCTTTTGGAGTCGACTCTCCATCCCTATTTATAGTAAGCAATGCATTTATTTTGGCACACTGCTTGCTAGATTGATAGTTGGAACTGCTACTATCGAAGGAGGACCTGGTACTATTAAAGAAATTAGGTAGTTTTTTTGAATCCCTAACATATTTGGTAGAAGTCATGCAGAAGTGTGTATTTAGTTGTTTTGGTCTCGGGATCCAGCACCAGTAAATGGTTCTCTTTGTGTCCAGCGATCCCTGGCCTCTGAGTTTGATGAAAATTGTCATCAAGGATGTAATAAGCGCTATAACGAATTTAAGATGCGTTTCAACACTCACTTGCTGGCAAAGAATGCCACCCAGGGGAAGCGGAGGTCATGTGTGTCCACAAACACATTCTGGACAAACAGGTTAGGACTACAGCTATGCTGCAATGTAGAGAGGAGACAGGGACAAAAATGTAAGGGATAAAAAGATAGTAATAGAATGTGTTTCACTGACAGCAAATGGTTATACGCAGACTAAGTGAAAGACACAGATACGTTAAAACACTTACGTTGAGGTATCGTCCGAGGTTGCCCTCCAGCTTGGCATCGATGATGTAGCAGGACTCTTCACCATCAAAGAACAGCCGAGTGTTTTTGTGAGTGTTGTCTCCCCCTCCTCCAGGCTGTCCCTGCTGCCCTGCTTTGCCCCCCTGGCCCCCTGACCCTCCCCCGGCTCCAGGCGTGCCTGTCTTTACCATCAGGCTGTGGCTGGACTTGAGGGCGATGCCACGCGTCGACTTCACCGCTACCTGCCTTTTAGTCACGCCTGAGCGAGAATGGCACAGACAGATCACAGGATCAGGAGAGGGCAACGGAAAAGTGAAAACCGTGTGGTCAGGGATAATCAGTGCACTGTACATTCGAGCGAGCAGTATTTTTACATTTCTACCTCTACCTCCCCCCCTCTGCTCACCGTGGGTGAGTTTCTCTCTGTCCTTGTTGTCCTCAGATCCCGAGCTGATGGTCTGAACGTCGTCGCTGTCAGACAAAGTCATCACATCCTGCTTCTTCACTGCCTCCGTCTTAACTTGACTGCAGCAAACAAACACAAAATTCAACTCAACAGTTGTTATTAATTCTAAGTGTAAGTCAGGTACAAGTACAATCATAAAAAACTGTACATCCATTTTAGCGTATCCTGCCAATTCCAACATACCTCTTGCTGTCTCCAGATTCCTGTGATGGAAAACACAAGAGGAAGGTTATCGATCAGCATACAAGGCATAATACAAAATCTTCCAACACTTTCTCTGCTCCATACTCACCTTCTTGAGCCCTTGGTTGGTAAGCCAGGAAGCCACTTTGCTCTTCCCCGTCTCCTCCGGCATGGATGGTGGCTTCTGGTCATCTGTCCCCCCTGCTGATACACTCAACCCATCTTTACTGTCTTGACTCCCTGGTGCAGGATGGAGAGAGGCGTGTTGAGAGAGAAAACAGAAATATCTTCCAAACCCACTTTTGGACTCACAAAATGAATGTAAAAGAAACACTGTAAATGTTTTAGAGGCAGGTTAAGGGAGAAAGGCTCATACAGTTTCCCCATAATGTGACAAGTGTTTGGCAGAGAAAGATAACCCATAAAAATGTAAAATGTCATGGTATCTTTTTAAATCTTACACTCACACTCAAAGTCACAAACTTTAACACTCTGACTCAAACTCAGTTTAACACTCATCAGCACTCCAAATAACTCACAACTTCAACATCAAAACTCTCACTTTGATTTACACAGAGTATAACATTCAGACTCTCTACCTCTCCCTCGGACACTCACAGACACACATACACTCTCACACACACAAAGTCTTACACCAGGACCACAGCCAAGTCTCATGTGTGGACACAATAGCTTATAACTCTTAGATATAAGCATGGTGAACGCTGACAATCAGTCTCTTAACCTGCGTTACACTCCCCAAAGATGCTACCAGCTCACCTTCCTTGTTGCCCTTGGCCTGTCCACGTGTGGTGTAACTCCTCCAAACTGAGCTGGAGCTGTAGTAGTTGTCCTTCACAAACGTGTCATCTGAGCTGTCGCTTTCATCATCACTCTTAGAGTCCTTCTCATCCTCGTCATTGCTCTCTTTGGACGAGTCAGGGCTTTGAGCTGTAAGAAACACAGCAACGGAGGGAAGGAGGATGTTAGCTGTGGTCAACTTCCAGACAGCCTTGGATTTTCTTCATCAGTGAAATAACAAGAAGTGGAGATCAAGGGGAGGAAAACAAAAATTAAATTCGAACCAGGTCTAATAACTCCCTTGATCTCTCACCTTTGCCCCTGGCACTGTTGGAGCCGTCAGGCTTCTTGGGTGGTCGCCCTACAGGGTTAGCCGATACTAAGGCAGATGGTTGGATTTTTATCCTGGACACGTCCACACCACTCCCCTCGCTGTCCGAACAGTGGGCCTCACTCTCATAGCCCTCCTTGAAGTTTTCCACGCTCTCTATATGGTCCAGGTTAGCAAAGTACTCATCGCCCATCTCTAGACCCTCCTTGTCTGCAAAGTCGTCTGTCAAGATCTTACCTGGTAAAGAGGGGGAAAAGGAGAAGAAAAAGTGCTTGAATCTAGTTGTCAGGCTATAAGATTCTCATGAATAAACAATAATGATGTCTAAGTGTGCAAGTTTTACATCTTCCCCTCCAAGCCCAACCATTCTTTAAGTCTCTTCCTCTCCCTCACCAGCGTAGATGCAGACAAAGGAGCCCTTGGCCACATCATCCAGACAGCGGATGCCCCAGCCTTTGTTCTGGGTCTTGAAGAGCTGGAGACGTACCTGCAGGCCGTGCTGCACCAGCCGGTTGGTGCACATCTGAACAGAGCATTTGCACCGCTTATTACACTCATAGATCCTGAGTGAGAGGGAGAAGACAAGAGAGAGAAACAGGCAGAGAGACAGAGAGATAATGGCTTCTTAGACAAGACATCCGCAGAATAAGCTGTCATGTTCAACAGTAATTCTTTTTTCAGGGGTGACAGCAGGTCAGACTTTCTGTAGAGCAGACCAGGAGTGGGATATGCTTTGGTGTGTGCGTGTGTGAGTGTGTGCGACTGTGCATGTTTCTGCGCAGCTGCACAGGCACAAATGTCTGACCCTGTGGGCAAGCACTCCTCTAGTCGCTTGTGCAAAAATCCAGCATTTGGGTTGATCTGTGCTCCTGGAGTACAACCTGTAGCCTGAAGGGTCAGCTGGTGGCAAGAGCATTTGGACCTGTAATTAAAACACAGAGAAATGTCTTAATAGAATTAACACTGGGAGAAAGTTGAAAGTTGATGGGTTAAAGGTGATCAACCCGACTAACTTGTCTCTACAGCCGTCAGTGCAGTCACACCCAACCAGGAAGTCTGGACTAGTGTTGATGTATACTCCATCCTCAGGGATGCGCTCCTTACCTGGGAAGATGAGAGGAGACACAAATGGATCAGTCACCCTACAGTGATGGCAGCAGGGGGGGGGGGGGGGCAGCGTTTATTGTGATAACTATGTCATATGTCAATATGTGAATAGGTTGAGCGATTGTACAGGGCAGCAAATAATGCATTCTTTGTGTTTTGTAGCTTTATTCTGAGTTTTTATCTTGTTTATTGGGTGTTAAATGTATGTTTCTACGGTGACAATTGAATTTCCTCCTGGGATTGATGGATGGATGGACATAGATGGACTAGAGTCCAAATGGATCTCTCCTTTATTAACATCTCTATGTGATCCTTACTGTAGGCTACTTTAGGAGGTGGGGTGCCATCGATCTCATTAACACAGGACAGGGGGATATCCTCCCTTCCGCTAGTGATGTCTGGAATGTAGTAGAAGGGCCTCTGCGGCTGGAAGGGCCGGTCCACCAGCACGTAGGGGTCCAGACAGAACATCTCTAGGAAAATAAAATCACAGCGCGTCTGGAAAAGGTAGTGCTGGATCTCCGCCATGTTACGTAGGCAAAGCCCGCATGGAGCCTTGTAGATCACGTGGAAGGACATCTGAGGAGAAAAAAAAACACACAGAAAAGGGCTGTATATGTTGTTGTTATGGGACAAGACAGTTAAAGTGAAAGCTGAAAACACTACACTTCTATTTCAAAGTGACTGCAACCAAAGCCTTTAGTATGAGGTAAGGAAACTACATTGACCTAAATCCTGAGTCCTAAATCCACTATAACCTCCTCTCTCCTTCCCGCCACAGAGAGCAGTCCTCTGCTGTTGTTGAGGCCTACCTTGCGGTTGACTTTGCGCCGTCCCGTCATGCGTCTGAAGTCGTACAGTAATGGGGTAAGGAGAGGGTTCTTTCCTCGGTGTATGTCTGGTTTTGGGGGCCGGATGCGATTCAGACAGGCCGGCTGGCAAGTGTGTGCCAGGTAGAAGATGCGGTCAGTCGGGGCGCGGTAGGAGGGGTGTTGTGGGACACTGGCGATTGTATGGGTCATTGGAGGAGGGGCAGGAGCCAGAGTCGGCAGCGGTTTCGGGAGGGACGGTATGAAAGTGGGGGTAGCACCAATGGGGAGAGTGAACGTTCTTCCACTTTGGATTAATGAACAAAAGATGGGGGGAGAAAGAGAGAGCGAGAGAGTCAAGATACAATAATTAAAATGTCTAAGATGAGATCAGCACTCTCTTCAGTGGAGCATCACAATTTAACTGATAAATTCGGCTACTTCCATCTGTTTTACTGTTTGTCTTTGCTCTTTTCACTGTGTTGCACTGTACAGCACTTTATAACCTTTCTTACAAAGATTATTCACATTTAGCAACTCATTAAGTTGTACAGTAAGATGACTAGGTAGCCTCACCTAGGGAGGGTGCTGGGACTGGAAGCAAGAGACTGCATGACTTTAGAGGCGTGAGTCCCTCCTACCCCAGGGACAAATGGAGAAGTACTCTTCTTCGCCATCTGATGTTTATTACTAGAAGACAGAAAGGAGAGAGAAAGACATACAGTGGATATAAAAAGTGTCTACACATCCTTTTAAATCTTCTAGTTTTTTTATTGCCTCAAGGCCTGAAATGAAAACCCCAAGACTATTTTTCACTTTCAATTGGATATAGTAACCAGCAAAATCAGTGTAGAAACCAGAGTTTCCGTTATCCGGTAATTACCGGTTTTTTAATCTGTTGAAGTCCGACATATTTAAATCTCTCCGGTCATAATGTCCGGTGAAAATAATTCCCTCTAAGCACAATTTGAATTGTATTAAAATAGGCTAAAATTAAATTTCCACATATCCTTCTATTAAAAAAATGACGGGGATCTCTCTCTCTCTTACAGTGGCACCAATTGAAAGTATTCGATTAGCGTCATCACGGTCGCCGCGGCCATATTGTTGACATAGCTCTGCAGTTAGCGTTATCTCTATTGTTTATTACCGTTTCTGTTGCGTTAGGATCTATTACAAAATGGCGATGGTGTCCTACGTTATACACAGCTGTAGTAATAACAACAAAACCCTCAGGGTTAGTTTGTATGCCTCCCTGCTGTCCGCAGACGTGCAGGGAGGCACGTCTGCCACACATCTCTCCTGCGATCCAGCTCCTCACAGCTAAGTCTCTTCACCTCATTTTACCACAGGTAGACATTAACGTTAGCTAAGTGAAGAAGAGTTTGTAAATTGATTGGTCATGATTGATCCAACGCCGCTTTGCTGTGCTCCACTGTTTTGATTCTCAATACGAGCATCTCATTTCTACGTTTTAGTTGGTTTTAGTGGTTTTATTCTCTTAAACCTGAGTTTTTATTTTTGTTTTTGATCGTTTTAGTAGTCTCGGTAGCGAGTTTTAAAGTCGAGATGAAATGAAAAATGCCTTTTTAACCCTTTTAGATCACATCCCCGGTCATATTGTGCACCTATTTAACAATATAGAAAAAATCTTCTTCTATTCTTATATCAAAATTCAATCATGTTTTCTTCCTGTAAAACAAAATATGCCGTGTGCTTAGTAAGCAGGACTCAACCAATTTCAACCAATAATATCATGACATCCACCCATCAATCAATCTTCAACTTTTAGCGCACAGAGCTAAGATTCATTAGTTAGCTAGCTAGCAACAGCATGGTACTTCGGTGTGTCTTCGGGTGTCACTGTTGGCCAGTTTGGGCTGCTAGCCTGTCATTATTGCCGTTTGCCATACATGCCGATTTGGATTTTAAAAGATGAACTCTACCGCCCCGCTTACCAACTCGGAGTCGGTTCGCTGCTCGGGATGCAAATACCTGGCCGGGAGGGTCTCCGCACTTCACCTGGAGCTGCTTGCCCTGAAGAGGCAAATGGCCAAGGAGGATAAGTGGACGGGGAACGAAACTGATACTACCATCCCTTGGTCTGGTGCTCCCCCTGCCAACTGTTCCACCCCTCGTCCATGCGTCTCATGGGCCAAAGTAGTGGTCAGGGGCAAGTCAAGGGGAGCTAGCCGCCAACCTGCCGTCCCCGTGGTCCCCCCGCTCTCCACCACCAACCGCTTTCTGGCCCTCGACTGCGAGGACGGGGACCTGACAGTGTCGGTTGCCCACATTCCCCAGCCACAACCTGAGGAAAAGGGCCAGATTAGCCGCGGGGGGAACCTCTCCAGCTCATCTTTGCACCGCCGCCTCCAACAAGCTCCTCCAGAGAAATGGACCATCCCAGACCCTCCTCTCCGAGCCTCACCGGTTCAAACAGCTCCTCCGGAGAAGTGGACCCTCCGGGACCTTCCTCTCCGAGCTTCGCCGGTTCCTGTCACTCCTGCTGCTGTCACCGCTGCCCCTGCCCCCATCATTACCCTCATCATCCCTCCGCCTACAGACTCCACTACCTCTACTCTGATCATTGGCAGCTCGATGGTGAGGGACATCTCCCTCCCCCGGTCTGCTGGTTCATCAAAAACTCTCTGTTTCCCGGGTGCTCGGGTCTCGGATCTACAACGGAGACTCCCTACCATCCTGGCAAAACACCCCAACCTTCACACCATCATCTTCCACATCGGCACAAATGACAGGTATCATCAGTCCGAGGTTTTAAAAACTGACTTGCTTAATCTGATTTCACTTCTTCTGGACTCGGGTCTCAGGATCATTGTCTCCGGCTCCCTCCCCACGGCATGGAGAGGTGGTCCAGACTTCTCTCCCTCCACTCCTGGCTCCAAAATTATTGCACAGCCACAGGTTTAGATTAAGCAAACAATTTTGACCTGTTCTGGGCGAGACCTTCCCTACTTAAACGAGATGGCCTCCACCCCAACAGAACGGGTGCTCGGATACTGTCATCAGTGACTGCCTTGGTGCATGACAGCCTAGAAAGGTAGGAAATGGTTTCCATTGTTTACCTCCCCCGCCGCCCCCATTTTCTTGCTGACTACTCAATTTCCTACCATATCCCAGTACGTATCACTGCTAGACCTTTTATTCCACCTGTGCCTCTCTCCACTGCCTTTCGCAATAATCTGATCAATATCCAGCCTCTGACCTCTTTACAAACTGTCTCTGTAGACATATCTATAAAGTTTGGTTTGCTGAATGTCAGATCTTTAACCAACAAATCCTTTATCTGTCAGAATATTATAATGTCACATGACCTAGAATTTTTTATGCTGACAGAATCTTGGCTGAGTCAGGGTGATGCTGTGCCATTGATTGAAGCCACTCCCCCTGGTTATTCTAATTTCCATCTGCCTAGACCTTCTGGGCGAGGAGGTGGTTTAGCGGTCATTCATAAAAATAATTTTAAATGTTCCCCAGTTTCTTTTAGTAATTTTAACTCCTTTGAACATCTCAGCTTCCTGGTTGCCGGAAAAGCCCAGTCTATTTTATGTATTTTACTGTATAGACCACCTAAACCTAACAGCACATTTATTGAAGAATTTTCTGAGCTCCTCTCAATTATTATGCCCGTCTATGACAGAGTTCTCATTCTTGGTGATTTTAATATCCATGTGTGCTGTCCTACCCTCACTCTCTCTCATGATTTTGTCAATCTTATTGAGTCTTTTAATCTTGTTCAGTCAGTTACAGGTGCTACCCATTCCAAAGGCCATACACTTGATTTAGTGCTGTCTGCTGGTCTTACCCCAAATAATTTGGTTCTTGATGATGTCCCTGTATCTGATCACAAATGCATTCTTTTTAATGTTTTATTCTCTGCCCCCATTTCTACTCCATGTACAACTGTCCACTCTCGCATCCTCAATGCTTCCTCTGTCTCCAAATTCTGTGAGGCTTTCTCTACTGCCACTTACAATAGCCCGCCCCAGCTTCCTCACTCTTCCGTTGAGGAACTTGTTGTTTTTAATGATACCTGTCTCACCATTCTAAACTCTATAGCTCCCCTCAAAGCTAGACCAATAAAACCGAAAGCTCTGCCCTGGCTAAATGAGCATACTCGGTCTCTAAAAAGAGACTGCAGAAACGCTGAACGCATTTGGAAAAAAGAAAAAATAGAAATTAAATTGGACATTTTAAAAGATCTCATGTCAAACTATCAAAAAGCAGTTAAGGATGCAAGGGCAGCATATTTCTCTGAGTTGATATCCAACAATCGTCACAATGCTAAAATCCTTTTTTCTGTATTAGACTCTGTTCTGACTCCACCTAAAAGTCAAACTGCTATGGAGGCTTCCCCAGAAAGATGTGAGGACTTTCTCAGATATTTTACTGAGAAGGTGGATCTTATTCGTGGACAGATCCCGCCCCCTGGGCAAGATCTGTCCACCCCACCTAGTTGTCCTACCTTTTTTAGCCGTTTTGAGTCCATTTCCCTTGAGACCCTAGTTGTCACTATCTCCCACATGAAATCCTCATCCTGCACCTTAGATATAATCCCAACAAAACTGTTAAAAGACATTCTTGGTACTGTTGCCCCATACATCCTTTCAATCATAAACATCTCACTGTCTTCTGGTCTGGTCCCCTCTTACTTTAAACATTGTTCAACCTCTCTTGAAAAAACCTAACCTGGATCCTCATGCCCTCTGCAATTATAGGCCTATTTCTAAATTACCGTTTTTAGCCAAAGTCCTTGAGAAAGTTGTATCCGTGCAGTTGATTTCTTTCATGAATAGCAACAACATTTTTGAGAAATTTCAGTCGGGCTTTAGAACCCACCACAGCACAGAGACAGCCCTCCTAAGGATGACTAATGATCTTTTGCTTGCTGCAGATAAAGGTCTCTGCTCAATCCTAATACTCCTCGATCTTAGCACAGCTTTTGATACGGTTGATCATGCAATACTACTCAATCGTCTGGAAAACTGGGTGGGGCTTACTGACTCAGCCCTCAGTTTTTTCAGTTCTTATCTCGCTGATAGAACTTTCTCTGTTGAGATAGGAAATAGCGTTTCTTCTTCTGTTCCTCTTAAGTATGGTGTCCCTGAAGGATCAATTCTGGGCCCCTTACTTTTCTCCATCTATATGCTTCCTCTCGGCGATATCATCCGCAAATATAATATACATTTTCACTGTTATGCAGATGATACGCAGTTATATATTCCCCTAAATCCTAGTGATTCGACCAGCATCAATATCCTTAATAATTGCCTTTCCGATATTAAGTGCTGGATGTCTCAAAATTTCCTCCAGCTCAATGATAGCAAATCAGAAATCTTGGTATTTGGGCCTCAAAACTCAATCAACCTAATTCAATGTAAACTTAGTAGCTGGTCAGCCAATATTAAACCTTTCGCTAGGAACCTGGGTGTAATTTTTGGTTCTGACCTCTGTTTCGAGGAACAAGTCAAAAGTGTGGTACGGTCCTGTTTCTTTCAGTTGAGGAACATATCAAAGATAAGGTCCTTTTTGTCCTTTGCCGACCTTGAGAAGGTTATCCATGCCTTCATTACATCTCGCTTAGACTACTGTAACTCTCTCTATTCCTCTCTAAGCCAAAAGTCCCTCTCTCGCCTGCAATTAGTGCAAAATGCAGCTGCAAGGCTTTTAACTAAGAGTAAAAGGCAGGACCATGTAACCCCCATTTTAGCTTCTCTTCACTGGCTTCCTATTAGTTTTAGAATTGATTTTAAGATTTTGCTTTTAACTTTCAAGGCGCTACATGGTCAGGCTCCTACTTATATCTCTGACCTTTTAATCCCCTATGAGCCGAAGCGCAGCCTGAGATCCTCAGGCCGGGCCCTTCTGACCGTTCCCACTTCCCGGCTTGCATCTAAAGGTGACCGGGCATTTGCCGTCAGGGCTCCTAAACTTTGGAATGCCCTGCCTGAGAATCTCAGGCTAGCAAACTCTGTGTTTTCTTCTCTCAAAACACATTTTTATGTAAAGGCTTTTTTACTATGATTTTTATTTCTTAGTTGTGTTTTACTTTTATTCCTTGTTTCTTAGCTCTATTTTTACTCCATTGATCTTGTTGCTGTAGCCATTTTTTATAATGATTTTCATTTCATTTTATTTATTTGTGCTTACTTTCTATTCTTTTTTTTTTCTCTCTCTTTTGTAGTGTTTTTATTCATGCTTCTATTTATTTATTGTAAAGCACTTTGTAACAATTGTTTTGAGCAGCAAGAGTCGTGACTTGTGATCAGGCAATAATTAGGAACGCCTAGGGGACCTAGATCTCTCTCTCTCTCTCTCTCTCTCTCTAAATAATGACATAGGCCTAAATAAATTAAATAAACAAACCTAAACATGTATCCTTGTTTACTTTTGTGGTAATTCAATAACAGACGCAATTTTAAAAAGGCAAGTGATAATTCAAAACCAGAGAGACCATCATCCTACAATGTGTTGCATTTAAAACCTTCTATGGTGTTTTCCTGTGAAATGCGCGCCGCGGCACGCGGAGAAAATAGACCAGACGCCGAAACTGGCGCAGCCGGTCTGAGCGGTCAAATCGGTTAACATGGGCGCCAAAAGGAAACTGGCTGCGCTTCCCGGCGCTTCCACATGCGGTCTGAACCTGGCGTTTAGGACACGGTGTGATAGCAGTAGCACTCGCATCGCGTCAAGAGTTTCCCAGGCAACGACACAGAGGTTGACTTACGTTTCGGAACAGCGCCGCACAGAGGCTCCCAAATGCAAATGACTATTGATTTACGAATGAATGGTTATTTGCCGTTATTTTTGGCATTAAAAAAAAAGGTTTTTTTTGGTCTGTACAATTATAGGGGAAACACTGCCAATAATCTTTACACAGAATGAAAGCCAAGGCTTTATTTTATTAAAATCTGATGAAACCCCAAAACAGCCAAAAATCGATCTTTTCTCATAAAATCACGTTTTATCCACAAATGCGCCGTTGCAACTTCCGACTGAAAATGATAGAACGCTTCACATATTTGACCGGAATTTCTCCCATTTCTCCGGGACATTGAAATCTTCCAAGACACGTGGACCGGCACCAATTTTTTCTAACGGAAACTCTGGTAGAAACAAAAGGCTACTCGTTTAATTTCCAAATCTCTAACACTAGAAAAGACAAGGAGTACCTCTTGATCTCTCATCTAAGTAATGTCACACAGGACATATGATTAATATGTCTAGGTTACATGTGAACCTACGAATATGTGTTTACATAACAACATTCTAAGTTCCAGTTTTATGTCATCAGTAAACACCTTACAACCAAGTGCCTTTAATAGTATAGTAATAGATAGATGGCTCAGCAGGCATTACTCACTCGACACGTGGAGGCTGTGGAAGTTGTGGAAGTTGTGGTGCCTGTGGAGGCTGCGTAGGTGAAGTCTGAGGTGCTTTGGTGGGAGAGGCTCCTACATGCCCCTCACTGGTGTACTGAACTACCGGGCCTTTACTCCTCAGCGCTCCTGGGGATTGAAGTGGAGTGAGAAATTAGATGTGAACAACAAGTACAGACTGAAAATAATGTGTGAATAATACAGGAAAGCAACACACTTTACAGACAAGGTGTGGAACATTTTGAAAGATTGAGACATAAAACTTGGTATTAATATGTACTAGTCCATACCCGGGGATGCGCGCGCAACAACTCTGCGCAGACTTTCGGGGATGCGCGTGTCACAACTCCACGCAGAGTTGCCAAAAATGCTAATAAACAGCTTAAATTTGGGAAAATGTAAAAATCTGCTTTGTCAGTCACTGCCTAAGCATAATGGGTTAAAACCTTGCAAATGTTTTATATACGTATAACGTTATCAAACATTGTTTTGTTCTGTCTGCTACACAAGAAATGCATATAGCCTACCTGTCAATTTTGTGTGGTGTCCTTTCAGTATGAAGCAATATTATCATTAAATGTATTTCTGATTATGTAGGCTACTGAATAACTTTGACAGCTTAAAAATGTAATATAGTATTTCTGTATCGGTTGTAGGCTACCTGGGTAACTTCAAAACCCACTTCAGTACATATCATTTAATTGGATGAATGAACTAATTAATATATTATTTGTTATCAGAATGGCTGTTTGGTTATATGATGTAAAAAGCAATATTCCGCAAATTATTATTTTTTTGTTTTTATATATGGTTTTCTCAAAAGCGTACATATTCTGTTCTACTGTTATACCGTTATTCTCCCGTGGATGAGATTGGTTGGCCAACCAATTGAGGAGATAAATGAATGCGGACAGATAGACAGATCTTTCCTCATTTTATAGTAGGATTATTCCTTACAGAATCAAATACAGTTTATGGGGAAACAATGACTATTAATAAGGTATTCTAAAGAGAAACGTATATACAGTTTGTTGAAGACAGATGCGTGGTTCGGCTTATTCATAGTGGCCATCAAGCATGTGGATTACGCATGTGTTAACACTTCTCTGTAGACGACATTGTTCATGTCGGTGCGTTTGCTTTTGTCCTCCTCATTGACTGCCAAGATTCTGAGCTGCAGGGGGTTGCCAACTCTGCTTGCTGCCACATAGAACTGGCCATGTGAAAAGAAGTCTTTCACAGAGTAGACACCCACTTGTGACAGTGACTGACCATGCGACTTGTTGACAGTCATCGCGAAGCAAGGTCGTACAGGAAACTGCCTGCGCACCAGAGTGAAGGGGAAAATCTTCTCTGAGGGTGAGATATTAATCCTGGGGATGAGCAGCTGGGTGCCAGCGTGAACACCAGACACCAACTCCGCTACCAGAAGATGAGGTAGGACTTGCTTCAGGATGTACCGTGAGCCATTACAGTGGCCATTCACTTGATCGAAGTTGCGCAGTAGCATTATGATCATGCCAACCTTCAGTGAGAGGTGATGTGGCGGCATGCCTGATGGGCATAGCGTGTTGAGGAATTCCACTGGGTAGATGTGGCTGTCATCTGGCCCCACGGTATCCACACTGTGGAGAATGTGCTCCTCACCTGGAAATTTCTGGGCGATGTATTGATTGACTGAGTCCACCTCAGCTTTAGTGGGGCACAGGATTGCCCTCTCAAACAGCCACTGAGGGTCATAAAGATTGTGCTGCAGGTTCTCAAATACCCAGTTTACCAGGTCCTGCAGAGCTGTTCCTGGGATGAGAAAGCGCTCCATTATCGCGACAGCAAACTCTCCCTTCTCCTGAATTGTAGGGATCTTCCCCTCTCCCAGATCGAGGAGAAACTGGGCGAACAAAGCCTCATCTTCCATGCCTGCTGCTGCACGTGCGATCCGCATTTTGATCATGAGTTGCATGATTTCCACATGCTTCCAGAGATGGGAGCTCTTCAGGCATCTCGAAATGATCTGAGGCTGTGTGCCATGGCGGACGACTGGTAGGATCTGCCGCCAGTCTCCACTGAAGACGGTGGTAATACCTGAGGGTGAAGTAAAATACATGGTAGATTATTGATATCGCAGTTATTATGAATCAGATCCTCCAAATGGTGAATCACATCGCCACTGGAATGTGCGGTCTGCAGCTTCCACAGCTCGCCAATCTATCATTGAGACCTCATCAATTACCAACAGGGAGCACATACGAATCAGCTGTGCTGTACTGTCATTTTCGCTGATAGCACAGGTTGACTCCTCTGTGAGTAGAATGGGGCACTTGGTGCGGCTGTGAAAGGTGGTTCCTTTTGGAAGTAATGTTGCTGCAATGCTGCTTGAGGCCGTTGCAAGGCCTACTTTGCCATCAGCACGCACAGACGCAAGGATGAAGGTAAGTGTGAAGGTCTTGCCAGTACCACCACTTGCATCAAGCCCGATAAGCCAGCCGAGGTCAAGTCTCACACTCTCCAGGACACGGTCCGCTACTGCTCTCTGTTCCTCATTCAGAAGGTGCTCTGTGTTCTGAATATATCTCTGCAGCTCAGGAACATTGTGTTGTGTCTCGTGTCTGATGGCCTGAGGGATCCATGGTTGAATGAGAGCAGGATTTGGCAGAGGGAGGCTGAAGTTCACAGTTAGGTGATATCCATGTCGCTCAACATGATCCTGAAGCTCCAACAGAACCTGGTTGATAACGTTCTCATCTGGCTCTGTTAGTTCAGCAGCATGTGTGAGGTCCTCTGAAATGGTGAGCTTGTGTCGTTCCCAGAACTGGATGTAGTCCTTCAAGACAAACATGCATGTTTGCAAATACCTCGCACAGCTGAGCGCCAAAAGTAACAGATGCCGCTTCCTCCATAACCATGTCCACTTCACGCTCATCCTCACAGATGCCTCTCGCAATGCACGCAGCCACGTACGTTTCATACACGACTCCATTCACACAGCGAAGATCCTCATAGCAGGTTGGGCCAGGAACACGGTAGAGCAACATACGCATGAAGTATAGCTCAGCGTTATGAGGTGTAAAGGCAAGTACAGGAATCCGCCCAATAGTGTCAGCCAGCTGCTCTTCATTATTACCATGACTCAGTCTGTTTTTCCTGCGCTTGAACTTCTTGTTGGTGTCAAAGGAGAAGTGCTTGAGGACCTCTGGGTATGCGATGTGTCTCTTATCAGCATTCTGCTGCATTGCCTCGAAATAGGCTGTGAGGGTTGTAGCTGGTGGGCCAGATTCAATGAGATCATGGGCTTGTCCATCATCATTGAAGGTGATGACTTGCTCTCCTTCCAAATGGATTGCCAACTGTTCAACGGGTGGATATTTCTTCTGGATAGGGAAGTCATAAATCCTCCAGAAAGCTTCAGAGGCACTGATGTAGCGAGCCACCTCGTATCTCTGGATTTCATTGTGTCAAATGTCCTGCTCCGGGCCTCCAACATAGACCATGCATGTGTCAGGACCTTTGTTGATGTATTTGTAGGGGTATTTGACTGAGGCCACAGAGCACACTACCTCAACGTTGATATGGGCATCATATCTCAGAGATAGGTATGGGTTGAATGGAACAACTCACCGATTTGTGACAGTCACTTCTACACCACCACGCACAGTCTTCGAAAAAGAACTGCCTGGTGCTCCATCTCCCTCCTCTCGACGTCGATATAAAGGGTAGGAACTGTCTGACATGGCAGTGTCTAACCTCAAGTCTTTTGGGTAGTCCTTTGTGCACTTTCCCTTGTCCATACAGGGCGATGCCAGGTTCAGCGCACCACACGGTCCATGTATCATGTGACTCGTGACCACACGATGCAGTGTAGGGTTAGTCGTGGCATCAGGGATTTCTGCTGAGACAATGCGATCAATGTCAGCAGCTACCAGCGTGAACAGCGCGTGTGCATGCGGGAGATGGCGCTTCTGTGTTTCTTTCACTGTGACATAGCCATCTACATGACCGAAGATGTCTTTCTTTAGCATGTCATCAAGCAGAGCCTCCCACTTCATGTAGAACACCCTTGCGACAATGTCAGGACGATCTTGAGGGCGTTGGCCTGGCAGCAGTGATCCCTGAATTTCCTCCCAATTCGGATTACAGGTGAAAGTGATGAAAAGATCGGGTTTCCCTTTTTCACGAACGATAGCCATTGCATCTTGAAACTGTCGGGCATACCATCGTGGTGATCCATAGAGAGTGGCAGGAAGTATTGTGATCTTTCCTGGGAGGACTGGCTCATCAGATTGAAGAGCATCTTGGACACATCTGTACTTTTCTGCCTTGAGTTTCTTCTGATTGTGGCGCAGGAAATTCAGCCTCTGCCCCTCATTTTTCGCTTGTTGGTCACACACGAACTGCAAGCTCAGTTTCCCTGTAAGAAAATGAATCATTATCACACACAGTGTCATGATGCAAGTGGAGGGATGAGGGTGGATGAAAATTCAGTGAAATGGTTAGCAATACCAAGGTTATTATCGTTAACGAAAACTAACGAAATAACGAAAACTAGGTGTGAAAAAACATTTTCGTTAACTGAAATAAAAATAAAAACAAGGCTTTACAAAAAAACGATAACTAACTGAAACTGTATTGTGTGTTTACAAAACTAACTAAAATAAACTAAAATTATAGAGAAAATATCTTTAGTTTTCGTCTTTGTCAATTTATTTCATACATAAGCCTAGTATTTTGGGTGGATATGAAATCTATCTTCCAAATTTTTTTTTTTCCAATTTTTTTTTACCTTTTTGAATCTCGCCCCTGACAAATACCCCATATTACAAAAAAAGACTAAAACTAACACTGAAACTAATAAAAACTAAACTAAAACTAAGCATTTTCAAAAAATAAAAACTAAACTAAACTAGCAAACCCGCTTTAAAAACGAATTAAAACTAAACTGAAATTGAAAACAAAAAGTCAGAACGAAATAAAAATAAAAAACTAATGAAAAAAAAACCTGAATGTTTCAGCTGAGCGAGCTTGTCGATGCATGGCTGTATTAGCACGCTGTCGTTCTTCACGCTGTTCAGGTGTTTCAGCTGAACGAGCTTGTCGATGCATGGCTGTATTAGCACGCTGTCGTTCTTCACGCTGTTCAGGTGTTTCAGCTGCGCGAGCTTGTCGATGTGCGGCTGTATTAGCACGCTGTCGTTCTTCACGCTGTTGAGGTGTTTCAGCTGCGCGAGCTTGTCGATGCGCGGCTGTATTAGCACGCCGTCGTTCTTCACGCTGTTCAGGTGTTTCAGCTGCGCGAGCTTGTCGATGCACGGCTGTATCAGCACGCCGTCGTTCTACACGCTGTTCAGGTGTTTCAGCTGCGCGAGCTTGTCGATGCGCGGCTGTATCAGCACGCCGTCGTTCTACACGCTGTTCAGGTGTTTCAGCTGCGCGAGCTTGTCGATGCGCGGCTGTATCAGCACGCTGTCGTTCTACACGCTGTTCAGGTGTTTCAGCTGCGCGAGCTTGTCGATGCGCGGCTGTATTAGCACGCTGTCGTTCTACACGCTGTTCAGGTGTTTCAGCTGCGCGAGCTTGCTTTGACTGCATTGTTTTTGGTGAGCTGAACTTCGCTCTTCTCTTTGGCATCCTGCATGTAGTCGGGGCAGGTGAGGAACCCTCAGCACTGGATGTTGATGGGTTAGAGTCACCTTCAAATACAGCTTCATCTGGACATGGAGCAGAAAACATTTTAAGGCCCTTTCATTAAATGTCACGGTTACCCATTTGCAATCATAAAATTCATACACCCCTATCATTTGTGGAAGGCAGGCTGTCACTCCAACTTTTGGAGTCACTGTGTTCTGAGTGCTTCTAGGGAGCTCTAGAGTTATTTTAAGCCTTCATAAAAGTTTTCAGTGTTAACATGTTTATGTTTGGTTCCAAAGTGAATTTTTGCACTACAAATTGCCAAAGAAATAAAAGCACCAAGTGGACTCAATCACAACCCAGTCTCACACACGCCAACACTTGACAAAATGCCATATAGTAAAAACGTCATATAGTTAACGTTTTAGATGTGCACACTGACGTTTTTTGAAAATTGTTACACATTGATGTTTTAATGAATGGCCATTTTTGGCGTTTCGAAATAACACAAAAATATGTCAGGATATGACATTTACCAGAAGGGGTAAATAAATGTGACATTAATAAAACGTCAATCTGTGTCAATATGTAACTTTATTTTTTTTGTTTAGGAAAACGTCAATGCACACGTTTATGTGTGAGACTGGGTTGCAAATCATGGCATAAGGTTTTTTTTTTTATCAGATGATCAACAGTGTGTATGTTATTTTCGCATCGAAATGACAATATAATGTACGAGGCATGGGCTACTTACATGAGGTAACGTCAGTCAACCTGAACTTGAGATTCCGACGCATCCATGGTAGCATCCAGATGAAATAAATCCCCTTTGCTGGCAGCGACCGTAGAGACTTTTAGCTAGGTTTCTGTAGCTAGCACGCTAACGTTATAAGGTATAGCACACTTTGGGATGCGCAACACTGTGGGATGCGTGCGCCACAACTACGTGCAGACTTCCGGGGATGCGCGCACCACAACTCCGCGCAGACTACGCAAACAGCGTAAATTTGTGAAAATGGAAAAATCAGCTCCGTTAGTCCCTGCCTATGCCAATGCTCAATGGCCATGTGCAGTTTCAGATTGATTGGCCAACCCATTGAGGAGTAAAATGGATGCGGACAGACGGACGGACGGACGGACGGACGGACACAGTGTTCCTCATTCTATAGTAGGATTACTAATCTGTGTGTCTATGTGTGCATGCATGCATATGTGTGTATGTTACCCATGTTTGGTCGTGTCCTCTGCTGGCCTGCCAGCTTCTTCTCCTGGGTGTTGGCAGTCGTCATCTTCAGGTTGAACATAGGCTCCAACCTGGTGGAGCCTCTATAGATCCACTCACTCCTCTTATCATCCTGATCAACACCACACAATACTGGGAGTTTACTAACAGTTTACTACAGTAATGTTAAGTCAACCATCCAGCACATTTACTTTAAAAGAGCAGACACTGAATGGGTAATGGTGTAATAATTTGCATCTCATCACTGTTTTGACTGAATTGATGTAGATGTTGGTGATGTGACGGTCATGAACAATGCTTTTTTTTAACCAGGTGAATGTGCAGTTAGTTATTTCCTCTATTCTGATGTGGCAATCATACCAGGAAGAGGATCTTGACCAGGCTTCCATCCACCTCCTCTACTTTGCTCTTCCACCAGGTTCCCTCCCACTCTGTCTTGATGATCTGGCCAACCTTTAGGAGCACCATAGGCCTGCTGGGATAGGCAGTGATGTACTCCTCGATGAAGTCTCGACATGATGCATCCTCTATGTCCTCCCATGTACGCCTCACTGTGAAAACAAGAGATCTCACTCCCGTATCTATCATGTTACCATGAATTGGCTCTTTTTCCTCAAAAACCTATATAGCCAATGTCAACATCCTGAAAGTTAACTCAGCATTTAGCCAACATTGTTTTATTGCTTCATTATCAGTGGGATATACTCGTCCTAACAGAGCGGAAGAGAGGAAGAGAGCGAGATGAGTTACTTACACGGTCGGCAGACAGGGTAGAGCTCAGGTAGTGTCACATAAGAGGCATAGCCATCATCAAAGAAAATCAGGAACCTGAAACACACAACCAGGATATCAACCGAGAACCACAGTCAATCAGCACATTCCCACCCTCCATTTTCCATCTCTCCTCAGCAGGGTTGGACTGGGATCAAAAATTGGCCCTGGACTTTTGTCCAGACCAGCCCACCACAATCGGCCGGACACCAACCATCCTTGCTGGTGATTTACGAATCTCCGGCCTCTCTTTATTGCTCTATGCTATTAGAGTCCTATAATGTACATATCACTATACAGCTAACTTTAATCTTAAATTCATAAAATTAAAGATATTATAACATAGCCTACCTCGGTATTATATTTGAATGAAATTCTTTTATATAATTATCATAATTTGATTCCATCAAAACAGATTTCCATCACACTGAGCACTAACAGCTGCATACATAAAATAAACAGAACAGGCTCTAGTGAAGTCATGGGTGGTGCAGTGTCCTGCCTGGATTTGGGGTTTGGTAGGTGTGGCTGCTCTCTGCTGTTTCCTTGACCCTGACTTCTTCAATCTCTGCTTGTCCTTGCTAAGATACTGATAGAATGGACATTACCTTTAAAAATATACACTGGGTCATTCCGTGTCAACTCAACCAGAGCTCGGCGGCTAGAACTTTTGATTTTGATAATTTTTCTCCTGGTGGAAGATATACATAAATGATGAAGAAAGCCCAAATATTAAAGCTCCCTGATCATTATTTACTGAGTTTCCCCCCATTTTGTAGAGTGAGGGTCAAAACGATAATTTTCGCCTATGATTTGGAGCAAGTTTAGGGGTCTAAAAGCGACACTGAGAAAGGTAGCAGCTCCACTATTTTTCTTTTACAGAGAGACTTGGAGGTAGACTACAAGATTCTGGCAGTTTCAGCACTTGATTTTGTGATGTGTGCCTTGTGATGTATGTCTACCATATGTCACACAGTTGGTTTTTGACCTGTCAAATTTGACTACTTAATTCTGGAGCTATATTCACAGGTCATTATCTAAGAGAATAAACCACCCAGGTCCTTGCAAATGCATAGACACCAAGATATTTTTATTTTAAACCAGGAAGTAAAAGGATATTGAGGTATCTTTGATAGATTTGTAGTGATTAACATCTAAACTCTTAACTCTTCTTTTTTCATTTTTCAGCTACTGCCATAGGCACACATCACAAAATCAAGTGCAGAAACTGTCAGAATCTTGTAGTCTACCTCCAAGTCTCTCTGTAAAAAAAAAATAGTGAAGTTGCTACCTTTCTCAGTGTCGCTTTTAGACCCCTAAACTTGCTCCAAATCATAGGCGAAAATTATCGTTTTGACCCTCACTCTATAAAATCGGGGGAAACTCAGTAAATAATGATCAGTGAGCTTTAATATTTGGGCTTTCTTCATCATTTATGTATATCTTCCACCAGGAGAAAAATTATCAAAATCAAAAGTTCGAGCCGGCGAAGTTTCTGAAATTTGGTTGATTTGACATGGAATGACCCCATTTCACTTGTGTCATATTTTGCTAGCATTTCCCTGTTTGAAGGTGCTGTTACCTGAGCAGCCTATCATTATTTTGTGCCACTTTCATCAAAACCGGCTCAACTTCTCTTGCAAGAGGAAACGTGACAAAAATGTCAGCTCTCAAAATATCATCCATTAATATTCATTATACAATGGCCTGAATGAATACTTGATTCTGATTGGCTGGAGGGATGTTGATTAATTTCAGATAACCACATGACTCTGACATAGTAGTCCTTATTACTGTTAAAATGAATGCACCATGTTGAGACTTGCTTACGAACTGAATATTATTGTGTACAAGGGTACCAGTTAGGTGATGGGCATCACTTTTATGGCATCAACAATAATAATCTTTAGCAAAACCAGGAATACACTTATTTTAGCCTTACTAACTTTCTTCACCATCTAATCACCTGAACTCTGCAGCCTGTCTCCTGTCATCTGAGGCTACCCCTCCTACCTCCATCTGGCTGCTAAATAGAGTAGTGCATTTATTCAGAAGTTACAAGACTTTTTAAATGACTATATTAAGTTTAACTCAAAGATAATATATGATGCACCACTGCAAAATACTTAGCTAATGTAACATTCAATCAAACAACAATAGATAGCTTCCTTCACTTTACAAACTTTACACTATAGTAATTTCAGTTCAAAGATGGCACAATCTGTGAGCTCCGCTACTCTGGTTAAACTGTCTGTGCCTATCATCTGATTGTGTATTTGTTTAATGTGGCCCGGTTTCCCGGTTGGGTGGTGTCTGATGTTTTCTAAGCACTGCAATTGTCCCGAAGGTCCAAACACCGTCCAGCCAGTAAACTTTGGTGCAACAAACCAGTTGTTTAGCACACATGACTCATACAACCACCGTCACTGCTCTGTGTTCATTTTTTCAGAAACGGAGCGCGCGTTCTGTCGTCAAATTCACTAGCGGAACACTGCTACGTCTTTTTCCCTGTGTCAAGAGATTCAGGGCTAGTCAAAAAACATTCCCAACTATCTGTGGGCCAGTCTATCGGTCGGCCCACATATAGCCGGGAGAGCCGGGAGCCGAGAGATTGTCCCAATGCCCAGTCCATCCCTGCTCCTCAGCTTCCTCCACCCACCTCATGCGGTTCTTGTTGTTGGGCATCTCTGCTACTATGCCAGCATAGAGCCACACCAGGTTGCCATCCTTGTACTTAGCAACCACACGGGCCCCCACATACAGACTCTCCAGAGTAGGGTGATAGTCGAAAGCCACGTGATTCCCAGACAGCAGGCTCTTCCCTTTGTTATCAAACTTCACTTTGTACTTGAATGTACCGTTTCCTAAATGCAGACAGGGAAAGTTGTGTAAATGATAGAGCAGAATAGAGAAGCATAGAATAAATTCAAGCGTTGTCTTTGGCTCAAATCCCTAAAGAACCAAGATCAAGCAAAAGGGTAACAAACCAACGGGGTTGATGGCAATGAGGTTGCCTTTGTGCCAGGTCTTCGTGCGTTTCTTTCCCAGAATGCTCATCTCTAGTTTGAGCTCATCCTCTTTGAGGGCGGGGTTCGGCTGGGTTGGGGTGTGGGCTGGAGCCTGGGACACAAACACTGCTGGCATCGAAGGCTGAACAGCTAGGAGGAGGAAATACCACACACAGTTTTACTATCAAACACATGTTCACACAGGTATGGTGCGTGTAACAGCCACTAGGCCAATAGGTCTTGTCTGAGCAGAAAATTATGCTTGAGATTTCAGGTGTGTATGTGAGTGTGTGTGTACTCACCTGACGGGGCTGGAGGCTGTGTTGGAGGTCTGAGTATTGGAGCAACAGGTGGGGTCTTGCTTGACTTGCTGATTTGGACTAACTTCTGCACCTGCTGGGTGGACTTCTGTAGAGCTGTGGACGCCTCCTTAAACTGGCCAACAGACAGGACCTACATCAACATCCTTTCATACTGTGCAGTGTTTCCCATTCATAGATTTGTGCTGGCAAACCCACAATATCCAGTATTTCCCATATTTGGGAGGGCCTGCCCAGGTAAATAGGCCTGCCAAGTACATTTTTGTTTTGGATTAATTTTGGGTGCTGTGAGGCATGAAACTGGTGGTTCTCATTGATGTTGTTTTCAGAAAATCAAGATTTAATGCTGCCAAATGTGTAAGCGAACTACGACTATAATTCATTGCAGCTATGGCGCAGCGCATCTGTGCTCCTTCGAGTCGCGCTATGTCTGTGCCAACACAAACTGGATGGAGAGACAGTTTGAAACACAGCCTTAATGACCAGATGGAAGTATAATAGTCAGCTAATGTTGCAATGCCATTAGTTTATACTAGATTGAGAGAGTTTAGTGCCTGACAAAATTATAGTTAAAAAGAGTTATTGGGCTTGTTAAATGTAACGTCAATAACAAGTCGTCATTAACCCCCTTTCCTGACGCTGCTGAAGTAAACTGACAACCTGTGGGAAACTGATATCAGACCAGCCTACCACAAATAGATTCTCCAGATATATAAATCAACACATTGCAATGTTTTTTGTCTTGCATGCACACACTTCTTTTCCACTGCTACACTCTGCATTATACATGCACATCCCCCTGTTTACCATTGACAGAAATAACCTAAGAACCTCTGGGAAACACTGCTGAATATAAAGTACGAATGCTGAAAAGCGAGTACAGCAATGACATGATACAATGGGAATGTGGTAGAATATTGATAAAGCAATGTAACAGAACTCATAATTCTTCTCACCATTGTATCCTTGACAGGAGTGACCGGCTTCTTGGGAGGAACCACTGAAACTTTGTGAAAAAACAGAAAAAGGACAGATAATTACCTAATCGTTTTAATGGCAGTGAATGGCAACTATTCTCATAACAAAGGAGCACAACTTACAGCAGCCAACAGCAATGACGTCATCATCATCGTCATCGTCTATCTCGATGACCTCAGAGGACAAGGCCCCTCCTGCGCCCCCCTCGTCCTCCGAGCTGCTCTCCCGGTACACCAGGCCGTTCTTACGGTACGTCGCCTTCACCAACTTCTCGCACTCCATCACGGATCTGAGGAACAGTGGGGAGGAAACACGTTAGCCTATACTACATGCACAAACACGCCCAACTGCCACACATGCCTTCTGTTATCCGTTTCGCAGAAATTGTGAATGGAAAAACAGAATAGGTGTTTAAAAACTGAATTTAAACATGAAAGGAAAATATCATGTAATCATACGATTTTGGCTAGACTGTTGTGAAAATGGTGTTTCTGTTATTATTTTCCCCTTTATTTTCTAGAGTACTCTGAAAGTGCCGTCACTTTCAAACTGTGTGTGTCTTCATCTAACAGTCTCCTTTTAGATAAAGCCCACTGTCTACTCTACTCTAATAGATGAAATTATCTGAACCTAGGTTTAGATTCACCCCAAAAAAATGTAAGCACTATCAACCACGTAATATCCATGCTATTAATTCAAAATACATTAAAATCATAAACATGGACAGATAAAAGTGTTGTAGGCCCATTCAGATTTCATTGGGCCCTACATGTTGCATCTACTCACTGGTTGGCATCGACGAGGAGTGTCTCGGTCTTCGCTTCCTCCTCCTCTTTCTGCTCCACCCATTCCTTGAGCTCAGTCAGCTGAGCCTTTCTCCTCTGCACCGCCTCGCTCTTCTCCACCGCATCCTCAATCCACTTCCTCAGTTCATCCAGAGAAATGCCCAACTCTTCCTCCAGACCGGAGTCCCAGCCCTCCACCTCCATTCTGATGAGAGAAAGGGAAAACTGTAAGATGGGTGGTAGACAAAGATCAGGGTGGAAGGGGAAGCTTTTGTAAAAATCATAATTATGAATCTTGACTGAATTTTTTTTTTTTTCCCAATGAAAAAGAACCTAAAATAAGATAAACAGACTGGTGATGTTTCTGGGTTTCACACATCAAGAAGTCATTTGACTATGTAGCTTTGACTATGTAGTAAAAACAAACACTTAAGCGAATATAATCTTAGATTTGTCAACTACTAAAACGGACTGTACTTTTCTAACTGTTAATTCAACATAGTCCCCTCAAAATTTTCCACTTTAACCTCACAGTCCGTGCCATTTCACATTCAAAGTAATAAGACCACGAAACCAAAACAAAGACATGTGTTGCTGTCCAAATAGATATGGATCTCAGGGGCTGTTATCTGGGGGTCTTTAGATGAAAAATTAACAAAAGCAGCAGTCTATCAAATTCAGTAAATAAAAATGTGCCACTTCAAGAGCTGCAATAGCACTTGACTGTGCCACCAAGAATCAAAATCAAATTGAGAAATCCAAGCTGATTCCCACTAAACACAGACAGATGTGGCGTGGAAAAGAACCTAAAATAAATGGTGATAAATGGTGAATTTGTAGGTTCTCACTGCACACTGACTGACACCTTATGAGCCATTCATATGTGAATAATGTGGGAAGTGGTGTGGTTTGTTTCTTTGACAGCTGTTACATTCTTGTAAACACTGGTGTCCTATGGCAAGCCGTTTTAACATTTAATCGAACCACACTCCTATCTGTAATTACATTTTAGATATCCATAATAGCATTTCTCCTAGTCAAAATTGTATTCTCACTAGTCAGAATGGTAATTAAAGATATCCACAATAACATTCTTACTAGAAGAAATTGTATTTCAAGATATGTGATCTGAGACAGATATCCACAAATTGTGGATATCTGTTGAGGGCAGATAGGAATGGTTCATGTTCATTTGTGGATATCTGCAATTGCATTGTTTCTAGTCATAATTCTAATTGTAGATATCTGAAATTGCATTTTTACTAGTCATAATGCCAATTGTGGATATCCGTAATGACATTTTTACTAGTCACAATGTATTTTGGATATTCAAAATTACATTATGGATATCTGGAATGGTTTTTCATTTTGGATATCTGAAATTAAAATTATGACTAGTAACAATTGGATTGTAGATATCTGAAATGGGAGTTTTTCCTAGTAAGAATTCTATTGCAGATATCCAAAATGTTCATTCTGGATATCAAAAATGCAATTGTGGATATCTGAAATTGAAAGCCCAATACACGAATGGCAAAAGTGACGTCATTTGTCCTAGGAAGAATGACGTTGTGGATATCTGAAATGACAATTGTGGATAGGAAGAATGTCATTGTGGATATCTGATATGTTCTTTTTGACTAGGACGACTTGAATTACAGATATCTGCAATATATATCCAGTCTAGCTATTAAATGTTAAAACGGCTTGCCATAGGTGTCCCCCTGCTTCTCCACCATGTGACACCGTGACCCAAGAGATGCAGGTTTTCAGTCCAATCAAAGATTACTACTGATTTCACAGTTTAGTTCCCCCTTCTGGTTGAAGGTGTCAGTTTGGATGTACCGAAAACCTGCATACTGGCACATGTTTTGGAACCGCTGCTTGCCCGTATTTCAATTTGAGGACGTTGATCCTCCTTTTGTTTACAAACCAATCACACAACGGCTTCATGGTAATTGTAGTCTTTGTAAAGGAAAGAATGGCAAACAATTATATGTAGATTTGCTATTTATGCAGCACAGACTATCTTGAATGAAAGCGCACGATAATTTCTTAAACGTATATCACAGACAAAATACAGATGCTAAACTGAAGAGCATAACACTACTGCTAATGATTAGCATAAGAATAGCCAGCAAAACAAGCTGGCTGGTAGCCGCGTTACCTTGCTGGCTAATGTGATCATTTAATTTCGGCTAATGCAGGGATTGTTATTGTAAATTTGACCCACTATAACTTAATTGTGACTTTATGGGATGCATCCCCAACAAGCAAGAGAGCTACCTAGCTTCTAAGCTAACGTTAGCTGAGAAAGACATGGTGGGAATAAGAGCAGGCTAGCTTGTTAGCCTAGCATTAGCTGGAGGGATGTTTTTCTGATGATTGACTGAGGGCAGCAGGCTTCAAGATAAGTTGTATTATGTTCTGTGCGCTTACTGTAAAAGAGGTGTGAGGCGATGTAATTCAAATTTGATCCAGAGACAATACTCAAGACTCACCCATCGCTGCTTTCCATTCTGTGTTTGCAGCTGTAGTTACCTAATGCTTTCGGCTAGCTACATTGGGAGTGCATGCTTTGCATCCCAGGGTAGCCGAAGTGAGCGGTGTTTTCGCACAGCTAGATTATGTGACAGAAGAAACCCCCGCCAACCCGGGTTATCCAGGTTTTCAAATGCGTGCACCTGAGCCTCACGTTGGTATACATAATATACCTTGGGACAGGGGCAAACTTTCTCATGTCAAAAACCCCAAAACATCACATCAGATCACCGCCCCCTGTTTGATAAGATTCTGTCCCTAGGAACATCATATGAGAAGATTTTTGTTGTTTATGGTTAAGAATAGAATCTCATCACGGTCTGTCAGAGGTAACCACTGTGGGGACACTAGTGAAGCTATAACTCCTCCTCATACATTCTCTCATGTGTGTGTGTGTGTGTGTGTGTGTGTTGAAAGCTATCCTCGAGAAAAAATATATCTTGGCCTACATCTACAGTGTCATATGCAAAATGCACGTGATTGCAAAAATACCACTGAATAGGATGTTAACAAAATTCTGTTTTATTTGAAATAAGGCGACAGCTGCCTGCCAGAAACTAGAGTCTGGATGTAAACACAAACTAAATCACCCTATCTGGATTCATCTTGTATGTAATATGTCAGTCACTCACTACATTTTCACTCACATATCTCTCTGCCAGAGACTGCATTTTGGGCATAAACCAAACCAAACAATTGAGGTTCTTCTCAGAAACGGAGTGAAAGGAATGTTAAATTTCTTTTTGCATGTTCATTTAAAATAAATAAAAGGATCTTTGTAACATTTGACAACTTGTTTTTCTTGCTCTTCTTTTCTTTTATAGCCAAAAGTAGTTACATCCCCCGGACCCCCGCTTTGAGAACCGCTGCCTAGTCCCAAAAGAGGATTCGGAAAGCCCTAAATGAGGTGCATAAAGATGGCGGCCTCCAGGTGATCCCATCTGTACTTCTGTCATCATCTCTCCTGCCCCATTCATGATTCTGCTGGATGAAACACTACAAGCACTGGATGAATTACTGTGACATGCATGTTAAAAACACACAGGTTAAAGGTTTTTTATTTTATTTTACTGAACAACAAACAACTTGAATGGAATGTTTTCCCAGAAGCTCCAAAACATAGCGTGACAGAATGGCAAAACACAACAAATCAAAACAAAAAAAAAACATCTGTTGTGCATTATAATTGTATTTCCATCATTGAAAACTCTTTACAAAAACAACATCTGTGCCCTATTACTGCCCATGTGAAAGGGAGAACATTTGCCTCTGTCTGTATCAAGCTGGTCAGCAGCTTTGCTTATACTTTCTGCACCGATGAACAGATCACACTAAGTCTCTATAGAGATCGCCCCAGCATTTCTGTTCTCTTGGGTTCAAGGCAGTAGTTTGTGCTTTGTATCTCAGCTTGAATGGACCATATGAATTAAAATGGTTGCCTCCTGGGATAGATGTCTTGGTCCCCTGGGTGGCCCTGGTGGATCTGAGTGTTTGTGCTTCCACTTCATCTCTGTCAAACTGCCATCAGAGATCAATTGAAAGTGAGATGTGCCACTTTTTGGAACTTCCTGGAATCGTAAATGGCCGACTAAACACACAGGATCAGACCAAAAACAACAGAGTCAGTGCTCACCATGGATGTGCGCACTGGTTGATAGATGCTAGTTTTTCCCAGTTATGCCTAACTGATGCTTTATCCTGATTTTCTGCACTCTAACAGAGGATGAGTTCGATTTATTGACCCACAACTTTTGTCTTTATGTTTATCATACCAGCAAGCCGGAACTGGGCAGTGAAAAGCCAATAAAAATTGTCTTAGTTTCTAGATAAAAATAAGTATGAAACCGCTGCACAAAACATAACAATGCCGCTCTCAAATATCTGTCCTGGTAGAAGTGGATGTTGATGTTTGAGCACTTTGCACTGTGGGATGGGTATGAACAAAGTGATGTCATCAACCCAGGAGGCTGACATCTTTATGCATCTGGGTTTTTTCCACAAAGCAGGATTAGAAAGTTAGCCAGATAACTGTGAAAAACAGTATGCTATATCCTAATGATACTGATTTGAATCTGTAAATCTGTAAAGAAAACATGAATATTAGGTTTATGATTCAGTCATGCATGTTGATACTTGCTAATAGTAAAATTTCAGAAGATATCTCATAACATTTTTCAAAGTTATCTGGTTTGCTAATCCTGCTTTGTGAAATCCCCCCCTGGTCTAGTAACAGAGACCACTACAGCAAACACATTAGTCATTTTTAATACATTTCATTTCATTTCAAAGGATGAAATCTTTCAGCAACAAGAACTAAAAGCCGGCTACATGTTATCTATTTACATGCCTTGTGTGATCCATGAGTAAAGCATAAACAAAACTAAACATTCAAGTATATCTCATTCTCTATAATGATATTCGTGGCATACTTATATCATTTTAAGTCATTGGGCACTGTCAATAATCTTATTTTTCTGCACAAAATTTCAGTTAGGCAGGGATTATACAAAAGTTAAAATAGTTTTAGAAATATATTTCCCACCAGACTGACTCAGTCATAACAAAAGCCTAAAATACTCTGCGGCCTGTGGCAACTCATTTCTCCAGTTCCATCTGTGGAGTATGAATAGATATCATGGCTCTCGTTTGAAGATCTGATGATGATGAAGATCCTTTCCCTTATCATTTGTATAAGGTCTGTGACAGTGAGCGGGTCCGGCCTCCATCATTCCTCCATTTCGTCTTCTTCCTGGTATGTCGAAACAGAGATAGCGCTGTAAGGGTCCAGCACCATCTGTGCGCAGCGCACCATGGTCACCAACAAAAAGAAACAAAGGAGGAAGAAGAAGAAGAGGGCAAATCCCAGGTCCACATCCACATCCAGCCTGGAAATGGGGGGCGTTGGTGGATCCATGTTGACAGTATCACAGACTCCAAGGAAAACGGTCTACCCACTCCGGACTCCTTCTGTTTCTTGTCTCATTTGTTAACTTCTCATTTGATAGTTTACCAAACTAGTTCCATGAATGCTTGTAAATTGTTCCAAAAGGTATTGATCCAGTACGTCCTTATCTGGATGGACTCTCCAAATCCCCCAGTTGATGCTCACAGTGAATCCATGTTGCTGCTGTCGTTTCTATTATTTCTTCTGATTCAACAGCCCATTTCTCTCTGTGCCTTGGCCTCTTTTTCTCAACATTGACACCTTCTGTCTTCCTCCCCAGCATGTTCCCCCTCCACCCCCCAAGATAGGATGGATTGGTGGACACACAGAGCCACACTTGGCACCTGTGTCCTCCATGAATAGTTAATAAGGAGTTTGGTAACGATCAGGTCGTTCCTGAGATTAGAACACCCAGGCATGGCTCTGGTCTCTTAGGGGAGAGTAGAGCTTTACAGGAGATGACATCTGAACAGGAGCCACCGGTTCCTGGTCCAAGACATCTACACACCGGAGGCAACAGATAACTGGATACTGTTTTAAGACAAGATGGACTTTATAAAGTACCCATCAAAAGTGCCGTGTACCTCTGCACATTAAGGTGCCCTGTCTATGCTGTACCAATCCGCTTACTAAAACATACACTGACACAGGGTGCCATTTGGCCAAATCCTTGTTTTGATTGTGTTGTCCGCGTGAAAAATAGACCATAGATCAGCAAATCAATGGAGTGGAGAACACAGATGCAGAAAAGAAAAAGGAATGGTTAAGGGAGAGAAAGAGGATATGACGCCTTGGTGGCAATTCACTTGAGAGGGGTTGGAAACTGATCCTGACCAAAAAAATGCAGATTGCTTGTATTCTGATGCCACTACAGAGACACACACAAGTTAAGAGTAAAGTGACCCTATATGCAAATAAGGGTGGATCTGAAAAAGCTGGGATACAAGGCAGAGATACAGAGCAGGGGAAAACCAACATGTATGTCCACCTGTATCGAGTGAATCGTCTTGAAATGACGTCAGAAAAACACACACGATTTACAACGTAAAACCATGACTCACTCAAGCGCAACCCAAACAGAGCATAGCTGAGAAACAGTAAACCTATCTTAGACCCATTACTAGCATTAATTCCATCCGTTTTCACCCCCAGGCTGTGAAAGAGATGAGGGAAGGAGGAGAGGGAGGAAACTGATCCTAGGAGATAACCACAGATCTCTGCGTCTTCACCAGCTGATAGAGTGGGGAAAGAAAACAGATACAGGCCAATCAAAGCAAAGTTGTCTTCCGTTTCTTTACCAATTAAGAACATAAAACTGTGGCAAAGCAAGGAAGTGAACACTGATGGACGGATGTAACTAAAAACAGCTGTGACTCTTGCATGAGTGTCATCAGCAAAGTGCACCGTTACCTTACAGGGCTTCTAACACAGCCATCATGAAACAACATTTTTAGTATTTTTGAGATTAAGGATTTAATTATATTGTGAGACTAGTGTCCACTAACCCCAGTGCTACTTACTACTGTCAGTAGTACTTGAAAAGAAATGTAAATAATTTAAACAAGTGTTTCGACTCATTGATTTTTGACAATATAACAATTTAATACAAAAACCAAACATTTCTCTTTCTCTCATTTAACATTTCATATACATATACAGTATATTTATATATTTGTGTTTCTATGTGTGATATAAACTGCAGTTCACATCATTGTAAAAACCTGGATACAGAGCAACCAAAGAGGTTTTAAACAATAACACAGTCACCAAAATACCACCCTTTTCAAAATGAAAATGGGACACTATCAACATGGGTTTACATACAATTTACATTTGTCAGCATGAGTGTGCAAGTGTTACACACAGACAATGAAAAACTGTAATAAATGGGTCAAATTAAAACAAATTCCACACTTTCAAAATTAAAACATTTACCTTTTAGAAGTATAATCTTTCATCCCACATGACTTCAATATTCTTCCATACCACAAACAAACATACCAAAAATTGATTGTAAAACACAGGATACAATGTTGTTGGGATCTTGTTGGCAAAAATTCAGCCTGAGTCCAAATGTTTGTCACAAACAAGAGGGCAAAAAGCTGAGAAAATACTTTTGCAAATTCTCTCACTTGTAGAACATATTGTTTCAGCTCCGTTTATTCCATTTTTATCCTGAATACAACCCTGATTAAACCGTTATTAAAATACCAATCAAAAAAGGGTAATGGAGAGGTCAAGAGATCAAAAGCTTGAAATAACAATAAACAATACTTGGGAAACATTTCAATTAAAACAAACATTACTACCATGTCTCTCCACTTTAAAATAACATCAATCAAGAAAAACATTTAGGACAACAATAAAGAATGGCTTTACAAGTACATAATTCCTGCTCGTTAATTATTGCTCTGTGATTTCTTTTTTAAATGTCTTTTACAAAAGGAGTATAAAAAAAGCCCATACTTGGTACAGAGAGAAAAAGGAAGAGTGTGCTAGGTAATACAGGGCAACAGAAGTAGGAGGAAATCAAGCAAGTCAGAAACCCCATGATTGTGTTCAAGTTAAGAATGATACTGTATGCATCCATTTTACAAACATACACACACACATACATATATTTATGTACATGTAGGCAAAGGTAACAGAATGCACACATTTCAAAAGGGCACCAGACATATGTATCCAATATTACACTTTGTGTCGTTAAACTAGATCATTCAGTGAAGACAAACTCTACATGTTCCCTGGGAAAAAAATAAATCAATTTATAGGTGATGTCATAAATGTACATAGAAAAGTGTTACTCGGTATAAATCTGCACAATGTAGAAGCGCTCCATGAAAGCAGCCGTGTGAGTGCTGACATGCATATACATGCTGTGGGTCTGAAACAGTGAGTGAGGTGAGCACAGACAGTGGTGGTTTGCGTGCAATAGCTGAGAATGTAAAATCACCAAAGCTGTATATCCCCGCGATTTCCTGAGAGTTTAAAACAATGATTGGAGAGATTAGTCTAGATGCTATAGGGTACAATAGTATAATACAGCTCTTCATCGATGCCTGAGAAAAAACAGGAGTATATGAGATTTCCATTACTGAAAGGCCTTTGTGTGTTTGTGTGCATTTCCTTGGATGCCAAAGTGTAAGAGGGTGTTGCGGTGCAGTCTATCCATATTGTTCTGGTTGTGTGATTGTGCGCTTGTGTACATATATATATCACATATCTACAATGTAATGAGTTGTTGAGCTTTGGGCAGTGCTAGCTAGAGAATTCTCTTACAATGGCCTGAATATTGTTTCAATAATCCTCTTTCTATCAGTAGCAATTCCTTGATTTTCATCCCCTATTTGTGGTCTGTGGTCAAGTCTATCCCTCCATCTTTAACTGGCTTGCGGCAGTGCAATTTAAGCCATGCTAGGCAAAGGGGGAAGAGTGCTACTCTCAGGAGCAGTAAGGGCAAATCAAAAGAGGAGCCAAAGAGCTAAATGTAAGAAAGAGCGAGGGAGAAAGAGAAAGGAAGACAAAGGGGTAAATGGGCAGCAAAGTCTTGACCGGGTCACTCGTTGAATGAAGGGTACATGGGAATCTCAAAGTCATCGTTGTTGAAGTTGGCAGGCTGGTCCAGCATAGACAGCACATCCTGAAGCAGATGGGAGGAGACACAGAGTTATAACAGAGAAAAGGAGAGAGAGAACAAAAGAGAGTGTATGAGAGAGAACGAGCTCGAGTCACTCACAGGGAACATGTCTTGCTGGTTGCCCTGAGCATGAGGGTGCTGTTCTGCGTTACTCTGGGAGTGCTGCTGGCCTTGCCACTGGGGCCACACTGCCTCCGCCGCCCGGGAGGGGAACTGTGCCCCAGACTGAGAGCCATCTGGGATAGAGGACAGAGGGGTGAGAGGACGTACCAGGATAACACAAAGACACGGATACACACACATACACGCACAACCTACCATAACCGTTGGTGTTCATGCTGGCACGTGCATTGATGGGTGGGTAGTTTGCACCATTGGTAGGCGTGGGAGCAGCACCTGTGGGCATCTGGCCAAAAGAGTTGGAGGAGCCACCTATGAATCCCCCCATGGCAGCAAATGGTGGAGACATGGTCTTTGCTGCCTGGGGAGCCACCTGCTGGTCAGAATAGGAAAAGAAACTCTGTTTACTGATAAGGTGGTTGGATGGGGATGGTACTAAATGTATGCGTTTCTTGACTGTGGGAATATGTGATCATTTCGATATGGGAAACCTTTCAATGACTACGCTATATAAATAAAAATAACATTACTTAAAAGCACAGAAGATTCTAAGTTTGTTTCATTTATGAGTGAAAAGATCAACAAAAACAGTCCATGGTTCCTGTTCTTCTAGCTCACCTGGTTGTTGAATGGTGGTCTAGCTCCGGCCCCAGCACCTGCCCCAGGCCAACCTCCTGCTGGCCCTCCCTGGAGGGGGCTGCCGGTGTTGGCGGGGGTGACCGACGGGGGAGCTCCATTCTGACGAGACATCTGAGCCAGCATCTGCCCTGCCGAGTGAGCCGGCTGCACCATCTGAGGGGTCTGCACCATCTGAGGGGTCTGCACCATCTGAGGGGTCTGCACCATCTGAGGGGTCATACTAACAGGCCTGGGGACAAGAGTAAGGGGAGTGAGCTCTATTACCTTCGTACCGATCTGTGTACTATGGAGAAAAGAATAGCAAATCTGATCCCGTGATCTGACATGTCAGGAACTATGGTGAAAACAAGGAGTTGGGAACCACTTCTTATGCAAAAAGAATACAGTTGATTCAAGTTAACAGTAGCAAAGATGAAAATGTATGCATAGGCCATGGCGTGGTAAATATGGCAACATAATATATGCACATTTTAGGCAACGCATTTTCAGGGGATACACTCTTCTTCAGGCAGGAACTACATCCACTCAAAAGATGTGGGAACCCTTTTCCCTTTTTTCTGGACCCTATACCATTACACACAGCAGACTGCCTACCTGTACGCATCATTGGGCCGGGCAGCAGTGTAGTTGTTGGCTGGAGGGTAGATCTGGGTGTTGGGAGTGGAGGTGGAGGGCAGGCCCTTGGTCTGGTCCGGGCCTGCGTAAAGGGAGGGGTAGAGATCTGGCTTCTCTAGGCTCTTACTGTGGTCCGGCCCTGCCGCTGTCACCGCCTGCACTGGCATCTGAGGACAACAACACTTATCAATGGGGTATCACACTCCAAACATTTGTTACCATTCATCAACATATAATCCAAAAAATCCCTTCAAGTCTCTTTAGATGTGTCACAGAGAGACTATTATAGTAGCGAGGGGCACTGTACATGCCCAATAGAAAAAGGACAGGTTTAATCAAATTGGACACATGCATTCATGCGCACAGATGCATGGCCTAACCTGTGAGAGGGTGATTGGTCCTGCCTCATATAGACCGTCTCTTCCTCCTCCACCTCCCTCCAGCTCTGCCTGCTGCTGCTGCTGTAACTGCCTGAGATAGAGAGAGAGAGAAAGCGAGAGAGAGCGCGAGAGATAGACAGAGAGAGAGAGATAGACACAGAGAGAGATAGACAGAGAGAGACACAGAGACAGAGAGAGAGAGATAGACACAGAGAGAGAAATAGACACAGAGAGACAGAGACAGAGGGAGAGATAGACAGAGAGAGAGAGAGAGAGAGAGAGATAGACACAGAGACAGAGAGCGAGATAGACAGAGAGAGAGAGATAGACAGAGAGAGAGAGACAGAGAGACAGATAGACACAGAGAGAGATACAGTGAGAGACAGAGAGAGTGAGAGAAAACACAGGAAGGAAGGGCTAAAGTTAGTTCAAAATGGTCTAATTGCCATTTCCATGTCCTCCACCATTGAGTGAGAAATCCCAAACACCTGCTGACAAAATAGCACTCAACCCGCCACCGGTCACCATGGCAACACAGAAGAGAAAGGAGGACAGGGGAAAGGAGTAACACGCTCTAGCAGAAGGCTCTGTTATACAAATACGCACCACTATCATGCTACATCACCTGGGCTGTGTGTTAACAGTTGCCCTTTTCTACTATATTTATTATTATTATGACCATAAGAAAAGAACAACTAGACATGCTTCTTATTGGGCAACAGCCCTATCATTCCAACACTACAGGAAAATACAGACAGAAACGAGAATGGGCAGAATCACCCAAAGAGGGAAAAAAACAAGAAAAGGGCTATAGCTTGATGGAAGTGGCAGTTGTCTCCCATGAAGAAGCAGCCCCTGCTCTCCCATGCAGGGAGGGAGGACGGTCAGGTCAGGCCTGGTCTCACCTGGTGGCCACCTGCCCCGGGCTGAGCACCACAGGAGGGCAGTTTGGGCTGCTCTGGCCCAGGGAGGGGGGCAGCGAACCCCCTGGGGAGGAGAGGGGGGTGAGGGGGTCCTGAGTCGAGGTTCTACTGCCCCGCAAATACAGGCGGGTGCAGAGGAGAGGTGCAGGGAGAGAGTGATCAGAGTATGATTTATTAAAGGAATGTGATAAGGGTGTGAGAGGAATTGGGGAATAAGGGTGAGAGGTAAACATACAGACATAGTGGGATCTTTCACAACAGATCAGATTTCAAGACGTGAATGCTGTCAAATCATTATGTGCTGCATTTGGTTGTGCAATCTTGTTGTGCAACCACTGGTACTGGTGGAATCAGCTGAGTGACTAAATGTGCGTGTGACTCACTTGACATTGGCATTGGTACAGATGATATACTCAATCTCCTCTGAAAATGGGTTCTGGAAGGTGAAGGAGCTGGTTCTCATCCAGATCCATTCTCTGGATTTAGAGCGGAACCGGAACATCACCGACAGGACCTGGCCCTTCAGCTTCACCACCTGCAGACAGAACACCATCCAACACATCAAACAATTATATAATTTTTATAGATAATATGTAGTGTGGTACAAGCACAAAAGATAAACGATAGAGAAACTGAGTCCACAAAAAGCTGCACACATGCACACAGCCTTACCTGTTGGAAGCTGTCTCTCAGTAAGCCCTGGTCTTCAGGATGGGCCAGTTCCAGAATGTTCTTACCCAGTAATTCCTGTAACACACAGATAAAACAACAGCTATTAGCCCATAAGACGTTAAGACCTCCACACTCTTAACACAAAGGCTGTTGGGGGACGCTGTCTGGCCTGTAGCCAAGTGAGTCCTGAAGCTGGCAGACTGCCCTAATGTAGCTACCGGCTGTGAGGCTTACCTGGGGCTGGTAGCCCACGGTGGCCATACAGCGGTGGTCTACAAAGATGAAGGTGCCCTGGCAGTTATGGCGTGAGATGAACTCCACTGGAACACTGATGCTGTTCATGTCTGAGTCACCTGGGCAGCAAGTCACCTAAAGAAGAAACACAAAACCCATTTTTGGTATAAACACAATGCATTGCAGAATGAACAGGCACGTTCTGTCATCCTTTATGTCAAATGGGATAAAGCAAGAGCTAAAGAAAACAAGCACAGATTGTTTAAAGTCTTACAGCACATTAATCACAATGATGTATATTTTTATTATGTTAATATTTTGATTTCTTCTGGTTATATCTATGGCAAAATCATCACTAAAAATATTAAAATGATTTCAAAACACATTGTAGCAGCACAAATATCAGCCCTAATCCATATCAGATAGGATTGTGAAAGTGACCAAAAAAATCCTTCCTACTGGTAGATGATATGCATTTTCAATAGAACCCACCCCCTCCCCCCACCACCAAAAAAGGTGGTGAAAAAGATTTTTTTTCTCAGATGTTGACATGAGTGGTCAAACATAGAGAAGACAGAGCAGTTATTTCTGAACACGAGGAAGATTGTGGGAGTTGCGTACCTGTAGTCTCCCAATGGCAACTAGACAGTAGCGACTCCCCTGAGTGTTGTCTGTTTCTTCGTCTGTTAACGACACTCCTAACACACGTGTGCAAACACAAACTGTGTCAACATTTGCCACATTGTATAACTTCTAACAATGGCATATACAAATGAAGAAAACCATTTTTAGCTTCCTACACAACTGCTAGCCAACTTATAAAGCAAACATATGTAATAGATGACTGTGTATTTCAACATTCATAGAATTACTAGTTTTACCTGCAGGAGGCCAGGACTTGATGTATCCGGTGCAGTGGACAACTACATACTGGGGCTCTCCTTCCTTGGCTGCACCCAAACCATTCCTGAGGAGGAGGAAGGAATTGTAAAATACCCCGCAAATCAATCAATGGTATTATTATGCCAATAATCACTTTGTTCTCCTGAATTTCCCCTAGGGGATCAATAAAGTGCATCTTATCTTATCTTACATATATCTTATTCCTATTGGGCAATTCAAGGTAGGATGCTTATCTTCCCTGCAAACTGCACAACATAACTTTGCTAAATAAATGCCAAAACAAAAGCTTGGTTTAGGTCACCTGTTTCTAGTCCTAAGGAAGTTCAGTCTGTTCATAGACATGGGTTCCACTGCACACGTGCCACACCTGCAAACACAAACAGCCCAGTACATGAACAATCTACGTATCCATGCACATATATCATTATAAGTAATTAACTGGTGGGTTAACTATAGTGAGTCACACCTCATTCTGCAGATGAATGATCGACGGGCTCCCATACTCATTCTGACTGAGGACTGTTGGCCTTCCTTCTTCACTGTTCCTGTCTTTAAATCCAACATCCTCCCTTATAAAGGCAGATGAGATACAAAGTTAAGTCAAACATGGGTGTAATGAGGTGCATGTGGGACAACATTTTTCATTTTCTCTCCCACAAGGGAGATCAGCCTTGGGGCTTCACTGTGTTATTCTGATTTTTTCTGTTTTAAATGGATGATATCATTCTGTCTAAGTCTTTCATGGAAATGTCCAGATTATAACTGTCCATACACATGCAAATGTAAAACACATTCATTCATTCATTCAAAGAAGTCTGAGCTTATACAGTACACAGTCTACAAAGTGTGTGTGTGTGTGTGTGTGTGTGTGTGTGGGCTTCGTACCTGTGTTGTTATTCTCTGCAGTAGAGAGCTGCTCCCTGAGCTTTTCTGTGTCATCTGGGTGGAGCTGGTCGTAAAGGGAAGAGCCAAGCCATTCAGACTGTGATTGGTTGAGGACCGGTGTCAGGGAGTCAGAGACGTAAACAACGCGGCCAGTCTCACATGACACCACAAACAGGAAGCCATCGGCTGCCTCCAGGATGAGATGCTTCAGCTCCTACAGACAGACGACATCAAAGAGAGGCTAAGCATTGAGGACGAGAAGTCTACAATGGAAGTGAATCTGTTAAGTCTTTGCTTAATTGTTTACATCACAGCCTTTACCCTCTTTCTCATACTGCCTAAGTGATGATCTACGCTTCTCCCACTGTGTTATGAGAAGTGGTGTGAAGTTAGTTAAAGCTGAAATATTTTAACATCTATATACTGATATACCTTCCATATCCACACCACTCTGTCACTCTTCTTCATACCTGGTCAGTGAGAAAAGATGGTTTGTATGTCCCGTCTGCATTGGTATTGCCACTCCCTCTCAGAGACTTCATATGGGACACAGCCATTCGTAGGATGGTTAGTTTGTCTGGTTTCCGTGCCAGTGCACTGCATGTGGGCACCATGTCCGATAATTCTGTGATGTATGCGGTCATCTTGTTCCGCCTCCGCCTCTCAATCTCACTGTGGTTCTCCCTGGATCGAGGGAACGAGGGAGGGAGGCAGAGGTGGACGGGACAGGAGGGACAGAGATGGGGGAAACAGACGGGCAGGTGGACAACATGGGGTAGAGTTTAGAGTTAATGTTGCAATGCAAGTATGCAGATTGGGAAGAGGTTGGATTGAGAGAGAGTGAGAGAAATAATGGATGCACAAAACGATAACGTGTAGTCAATGATCTATCAAAATGATAGTGAGAAAGCAAGAGAGCCTGGTCTTTCAAAGCCAGTCGGAGTGACAAAAGAGAGCAAGTGCTGAAAGAAAAAGACTCTTCAGATGTCCTGAGAGGGGGAGAGAGAAAGAGAGAAAGAGAGAGGGAGAGAGAGGAGTGTTGCTCAAGAGTACGGGATTACCAAAAGTGAACTGAACTCCCTGACTCACATACAGCCTTCCAGTTAGTGACACATAACAGTGGTGGGTTGAGACAGATAACCAGCTGGCTTGGGCAAAGAAGCGTACCATTCAGACAGGAACGAAAACAGACTTATAAAGCTGTGAAATATACCCATATTTTTGTGCTATCAAAATGACAATACTCTGGGGGCCTGGTAGTACAGGGTAGTATTTGATCAGTGCATTCAATATTGATATGGATGCAAGCAGGAGAGGCAGCCTTCCAGAGTGGTACAGGCCATACCTGGCTAGTTTTTCCTTATCTGCAAAACTCTGATCTACATCCAAAAACCTGGAAATGAAACCAACCCACTAAAACACAGACTCAAAAATCACTAACAAAGTGAAAAGGAGTGTCAGAAAGAGAAAAAAAAAAAGAGAAAACAGAGAGGGAGAGCAACAGGGGGTAACTGTTATATCCATATAATAACCCTCCCCTACACACACACAAGCATCTAATTCACCCCCCCTACCTGGCAAAGCGCTCCTTGTCATTATTGGAGCCTCCTGTGTCATCGTCACACCTGAGGAAACACAGAAAAGACATGGCTCGATGTCTAAGCGGCACAGGCAGCCAATATACCAACTAGTCAAGCTTTATTAAAGAACTGTAACATATGTACCTGAACAACTTGCTTCCTTCATCGTCATCATCATCAAAGTCTGGCCTGTGAGAATGAGGAGAGAGACTATTTAATAGCTTCATATAAGTATAAGTATAAAGGATTTTGGCCATAATGGTCAATATCAAAGAGTATTCCTATCAGCAAATACTCATAACAGAGTACTTATATGTCACTACAAAATTCACCACTAACAAACACACACACTTACGCAGCTCTTCTTTTGTTGGTCCCTTTTGGTACGACAGTCCCACCACTTGCTTGGGTCCCACTTGCCCCCATACCCAGATTTGGATCTGGTAACTCTATTAATAACAGACATAAAGAGATGCAATGTAGCATAGATGACAGGTGTCCGCCATAAAACTCAGAGAAGAAGAAGATGACAGGTGATTTCTTCTCATGCCTCAAGCACTGAAAATGAAACCTCACCATCCGCTGGAATCCCAACCAAACGGATACACTCAGAAAATGAAATGAAACTAACGTTAGCTGCCCGTATGTTTTATGCTAAAGTCTTTGTGACATACAATAACTACATATCAACAAATTTTCATTCTAGCAGTCGCCTGTCGAGAGCCTAGCTAAGTCAATCACAACACTGAGCCAACGTTACATCAGGCATACAATTAACTTAACTTATAAGTACCCTAACCAGCACAGTTTGAACCGAGCTAGCCAACCGTAGCTGGCTACAGGCTTGGTTTCTCACGTTGTCTCGTTTGACTGTGTAAGATAAAATCACAGCAAGAGAGTTGTCTTAACTGTTAGGCTAGCTAGTCGCTAATCTAGCCGCCGTTAGCTGGATAGCGCGTTAGCTACCACTTATGCAATACCCATCTAGCCTGCTAACGTTATCCAGCTAGCTGCAGAGCCATTGGTGGCATTAGCTTGGCTACTAAGCTAACTTAGCTGATGCTGTCACGCTATCTTTAGGAAAGTGTCAGATTTAGCCAAGCACAAGAAATGCGTATAGCCATTTGACAGCTGCATGCTATCATGTCCTTAAGTTATTATTCTACTTTAACCGTACTTTACCTGGGTTTGAAGAGGACATGTCCGTGTGGAATAACATAAACAAACAAAACAACTTCAGCTGCGGAAAAATCCTCCAACCCCCCGTGCTAGCTTGCTGCTAACCAGTTCCCTGCCGAGTTCCTCACTTCTGCGCCTTTATTTCGTGCAGTGAATGTCCACCGCCATGGCTCGTATAATTTGACAGCGCCCCGAGGATTTAAAATAAAGAGAAATGATGGTATATCTCCTTCAGTGTCGCTTTTCCTGTTTCCCCCCGGTTTAAACCCCCTTTCTATTCAAGATGGCGTTTCAGGCTAGCAGTGGGTGCATAAGTCGATACAAGCTGTCTACAGTATCTCCATTTCTCCACATTCTATTGGATATCACACAAGCTAGATACAAATGACGTACTATGTTGGGAAATCCAGGTTTTGCTCCACCCCGATATCAGTGTGGTGAAGGAAATTCTCAAGAGTCAGACAGACAACATACAAGTTTGGGATGACAGAGATGATGCAGATATGAGGTGTTGGATTTGTAGCTGGGGGTCTGGAAAGTGTTAATAAGTGGTATTCTGCTCTGGCTTTTGGAGAAGGCCATACAAACTGCTGGGTTGATACCCATGTACCTACAGTCAGGACACACTAAATCTGACATAGGCCTACAATTCTTCTACATTTGACTGAAACATTCAGTGTTTAGTGTCCCATCTCAAAATGCTCTAAATTAAGCATTTAAAATTAACTAACTGGATTGTGTATGGTAGCCTATTGTTCTAAAACTGAGGTCCGGAGACTCCTAGGGGTCCTTGAGGCGATCCCAGAGGAATAGTTTGATTTCACTATCATTTCATTTACTTGATGTTAGTAAATTGATAAAAATGTAAAATGATTAGGTTTCAAAGGAGCCACATAACACCTTATCCAATATACAACATCAACAATTATAGATGAATTACACTTTAGGCACGGACCGGTTTCCCTCTCCGCACCTATAATATTACAATATTATAATTCTGTCTTAAAACAAATATAATCTCAGATGGGTCTCATTGGGACAAAATCTTATCAAATGGGGCTTGGTGGTCAATTGCAGATCTATTTGGAGGTCCTTGATGTGAAAACATTCAGGAACTTCTGGGCTGTATTGTGTGTAATGCAGAAACAAACGAAAGCAACTTTGGACAAAGAGTTGTAGTTGTGATTCATGATCTTTGCTTTTATTATTAATAACAATACTTAGGCATCATTAAACACAAACATACAAAATAAAAAATAACACTGTAATTAGGACACAGTTGTTTCTTCTGTATCAAGAGAGGTTGCTGGTTGGTCAGGGTTAGTAAAAAAAAAAGGAACATGGTGGTGGAATGAGGGCGAGTTTGAAGGGAGGATAAAGAATCGGTGCAAGAAGAGAGGAGTGAGAGGTGAATGAGACTTAAGAGTTGGCTCTGTGACATGAAGTGGAGACAGGAATGAGAAGAGGAGAGGATGAGAGGAAATAAAGACAGGAGAGAGAGAGAGCATCCCATACATTACAGATAAGGCACTTGACATACAAAACAACTTTAAAGCATAACAACAAAACTACAACGCTTTCATTATTTCATGAATTCTTCATACCTCTCATAACTGAATGATTGAGTTGCTAAAAACCTGATTTCAAGATGTTTCATCTCCTTAGTACTAACATCAAACAAGAACATAACTGTAAACCCGTTTCATACATAGGAATCATACCTAAAATCACTTTCAATAAAGAAGAAAACAAATCAACATTTTAATTCTTACCCAGGATAACATAACCCAGGCTACTAGGCAACGGCCTCAAGAAATCTGGCCCACATTTATTAAAAAAAATGTCCCATTCCAATCGCCTTAGTAAAACTCAGACCAATCCGCCTCCACAATGATTAATCAGTGGCTATAGAGAGTCATCTCTTTACAGTAGGTGGATCATGGCATCATCAGTATGGTTCAGGATTCAACTGGATCAAACTGTTCAGGCCAAACCAGAGAGAAAGACATTCAACTCTGTCAAAGCTAGCAGGAGACTGTGATTCTATTGCAGTGTTTGTAAAACGCTGTCAGCTCTAATTTATGGATATTCCTGCCTACTTAGCTACTTACTCAACTAAGCCGAGAATCGTGAACCTCATCCTGTGCACAGCTCAAACGTCTCTGGTTGGAGCAGACGCTGTATGTGCCCCGCTGCAGTGAGACCACAACAGGGTCAGATTGGTCTAGACTGTAAAACAGATCATATCTTTTTTGGGTTCCTGATTGGCTGGACCCCTGACGGGTTACTTTAGATTAGATTAAAGAAAATATTGAAAGAATATATTGACAAAGACTTAAAATAATTCATATATCTTAGGAAAAATAAAATCTGCCGTGTGAACTGTTCAGTGTTCTGCATCAAATAACAGACACAGAACAGATCTACTCTGTATAGTGGTGAAGAAGATAAAAATATGATGTTTGATATCAGAATAAAAAAAACTGTTAAAAAGAAAAAACCTTTTCTCTCCAATATCGTGCAGACCTGTCTGTTATGAGTAAGATACCACTGGCACATTAGGATACTGACAGAGAGAAAATCTAAAACAATTAACGATTCAGGAAATCAACAGAAATGAAAATAACGAATCAAAATTTAGCTTTTTAATTCAGCTGCTGAATTGAAACCAAATTTACTCAAACTTTACTGCTTACCTCTGTCATCAGAGAGATAAGGCAGACTACATTATGAATGGCCTTATGGGCCGTAATGGAGAGCAGAGGCACATCGTCCTACTGCATACATTTTATAATCTAAGAGACACTATAGGTTTGTGCAAAGACATTGCAAGAGCAAACAAAATTGCATAGACAGAAAATTGGGGAAATAAATGCCCTCTGGTCTCACTTTCAAAAAACTCACTCTCACTCTGTCACTTTCTTGTGTTCCTTTAGTAGTAAATACAAAAGGTACAGTGGAAAAAATAAACATGCTAAAGGCAGAAAGCTTTAAAATGGCATTTAAAGAAATGTCGAAACAGCCACTGGCTGGCTGTAAGGCACATAGCTACGGCGAGGAAAGCTATAATAGAAGCAGCATCACTCCCCTCCTGCGTCCTCTCCACGCCTCGCTCCTCTCACCTTCCTCTCCTGTCTTCTTTAGATTTAGGGCAAACTAGTCAAGGGACTGACATCGGGCTGAGACATTTCCAAAGAGACATGTCTTTCATGTGATGCGTGTATGTATGTGTGTGTGTGACGACAAAGCAAAAGGCCACGCCACTTTGTGTAGTGTGTATCTCGTCTGCTGGATCTCTGTGCTCCACGGAAGTACGTCTTATGTGAGCGAATGTGTGTTTGTGTGTTGCGCAACAGTAACAGTGTCTAATATAAATCAGATACCTGCTGTTCTTGGACTTAGGGAATGCCTTGCCCCCTCCCTTCACCCACATCCCTTCTCCACCTTTCTTCATTCTCTCTCTCTCTCTTTATCCATCTCTCTTTCTCCCCCAGTGAGGGATATGAGTCCTTCTCGCACTCTTTTGTCCCGACACTCGTTTGCTGTCACTCTGTCTTGCGGTGGTTGTTGTTGTGGACCGCATGACCGTTCTGCACTGGTCCGTTTTTCTTCGTCTCCTTTCTCTCCACCTCCTCCTCCTCTTCGGATTCGTCCGTCTCGTCTTTGTCGCTCCGTTCATCATCCACTTTTTCCTGAGAAAATGAGGAATAGAGCGTGTAGAGAGAGAGAGAGAGAGAGAGAGAAAGGTGCTTAGAAACGCTTCATTAATCAAGGACGCCTTCCGCTCCAAACTGTACTGGAGCTCTGGCCAGTGTCAGAACATTGTGAGTGTGTGTATGTGTGTGTGTGTGTGTGTGTGTGTGTGTGTGTGTGGATAGTCTTTGTGTCTACTTACGTTGTTGGTGAGGAAGCGGATTGCTATGCGTATGATGAGAACAGCCCAGAAGATATGTAGACACTGCAGTACCAACAGAAGGCCGTTGAAAAAGTAGTAGCCAAAGAAGGGACTATAGATGGTCACTGGATAGACCCATGTACAGTACATAATCCTGCAACAGAGACAGAGAGGATGAAGACTTCAGTAACTTCAGTAGCATGGCTTTGCTATAATAATAAAACATCCAAAACAACAGCATAAGAATGTGTGCGTGTCTTTCTATGTCTGCGTTGATGTTGCATGTACCTGAAGGGGAAGATAACAAGGCGAGTGACGATGAAGATTGCAGCAAATACAATGAAGATGTAGTTACAGGCGTTCCTCCACCCAGCATAGTTGAACATCTTTGCAGACTGTCAGAGGGAGAGAGAAGGGAAAGAGAGACAGATTGATGAGAAAGATGCAGATAACTAAAGCAAGCAGTATCCTCCACAAGGTGGCAGTGTATCATCAGTGCATTGGTGTCAATTTGTGCTACTTTTCAGTTTCACAGCATTCACTGAATTACATGCGAAGAAAGTTCATTAGGTGTCCAGCATGAAAACATTTGGAATTTAGACTTTTTTTTTTCTTGCTGGTAGGGTAAGATAGGGTGTGTGGTAATATTCATAATGGGCCTATTCTCATTCGCTGTATTCACATGATGCTGGATACAATTCCTACAGGTATGTCACATTACCATAAATACAGCTGATTGGTTGTGAAAGTGCGTGCGGTCACCTGTCGATTGGTTCCAGTCACATGTCTGCCTTCCAAAATGGCAGTGTGGTAATCAGAACACTACGAATACACTGTACTACAAGGAGGGAGCAGACATTTACCTCAAGGAGATAATCGGAGGAGTCGTGCACCAGCATGATGAGGGTTCCAGCACGGATGTAGTTGACACACCAGGAGAAGCTGATGAGGAGGATGGTAGCTACATGGTGGACAATCTGCTCCTTGAAGTCCTAAAGACACAGAGACACGTGCTACTTATCTTGGGAAAGCAAAATGTTGAGAATATATATTTGTGTGTTGCTTGTCTCCAGTGGGTCTCTGTATGGGTGTGTGTGTGTGTGTGTGTGTGTGTGGTGGCAAATCCTGCTTAAGAGGCATCTAGGTTAGGACATTGTTTTGGAGGAACAGCGTGTTCCTCCAAAACAGAGCGCTACCCTCAATGCCTCGCTGGCACGGTTTACCCCCTCTATGCTAAGCCGACCCAAGTTGAGCAGAGTTCACACACACACACACACACTCAAACACACGTGTAACAACAGTCTAATGTCCACTCATAGTCCATGCCAGATGTCAAATTGATCAGATAGTGAGAACAGTGAGAACATGTTTGCCTTGCTACACTGCTGATCATTATGTAATGAGACTGTAGAAGGAAGAACTCTCTATCATATCCTAATTAAGTTCAGTAACGAGTCTTACAATGAGAGGTGAACATACATATACAACATACAGTACGTCTTAATATGTTGTGTATACATGATATGCTGTCAGCGTGCTACAGCTGAGTGGAGCAGATAATAATATTTACTCTCCATTGATTTTTAGGCTCTCTGATGTATCTTTTCCTTCCATTCACCTGCAAGTGTTTTGAACTAAGGAAGGGAGGAGCAAATTTACAAAAATAGATCAGACAAGAGTTGACTTACTTTGCGTTTGACATCAGAGGCCACACTGAAGAGCAGGGAGGCGTAGAAACCCAGCTCTATCATGTAGTACCAATACTGAGAGGGCAGGAGAGTCTGAGGGAGAGGGAACAGCGCTTTAGTTTCAAAATCACAACATGAAACAATGCCTGGTGGATAATGTACTATATACATATGATGTATAATGCACATATGTATACAGTATATTCCCCCTATATATATAAGCTATTATAACTCGCAACAACTCGCAACTAAACCACAGAAAACTGACAAATTCCCATATATGTGTGCATTATACGTCAATGTTAAAAACTGTATATTAGGAAGGTGTTCCATGTGTTTTGTACGCTCAGTGTGTGTAGCCATTTCAGAGACGTACCAGCACAGGAAAGCCTTGCCACATCTCCTGCAGGTCGTACAGCCAGGGTTTCTGGGAGGGGGGGGGGGGGAGAAGAGGAGTGAATGAGACAGTTGAGGTAGACAATAATATTTATATCAGCTGACTCAGCACGGCCATGAGTCAGTACGGCCCTTCTGACAGTGTGAAAGATGGGGTTATCACAGCAAAAAGACGACTACCATGACAACTGTCAGTTATGATGACACGACGGGTGACGAATGAGGATGCGGGGGTGGGAACATAGAGACAGGGGGAGGAGGAGGGGGGGGGGGGGGGGGGGTAGGGGGGTCGAGGTTAAAATGGCAGTACTCACATCGATGAGGGCGGCCAGGCCAGCAATGAAAGCAAGAAGGTAAAAGGTAAATCTCCAACTGCAAGAGAACACACACACACATACACACTTTCTACTCAGTCATTGGGGAAAAGACAATAGACATATTTTCTACAAGCAGACATACACACATAAACACATCACACACACACACTTTCACTCACAGTCAAACACTCATAGACTCGAGGGTGCGTGTTGGAAAGAAATACCAGGCTGAACGAATAGCCTAGAAAAAATCTAGTAAACTACGCTGAGAATGTCAAATAAGGACACGCATACACACACACACACACACACACACACACACACACACACACACACGGCCAGGGCAAACACGTGCTGACTTCTTCACACTGACAATGAGAGCAGTCAGACAGTATCCTCTCTGTGGATGTCCTGTAACAGAGACAGAGAGGGGTCGCCTCCACTGCAGCCTCGTGTACAGGTGGAGAGAGATGACTTGAGACAGAACACACACAGCAGCAGAGACAGACAGGCAGACAGACAGATAGAGGAAAAGAAAAGTGTAGAGTAAAGAAAGAAGAGGCAGAGAGAGAGAGAGAGAGAGAGAGAGGGATACACCAGTGGAGGAAATAACACAGAGAGACAGAAAGCCTGTTGTATGCAGAGGCACAATAGATTGATTCACAAGCCAGATGTCGAAACACACACGCTGTGAAAGACACACCATAACCGGGGAGTGACAAACATGCTATCACATGCACGTCTGCACACAAACACACGCGCATCATATGCACTGATTTCAGTTCTTCAAAGATGCTTTCTCTCTCTCTCTCACACACACACACACACACACACACACAAGACACACAAAACACACACCATACTCTGATTCATCTTCTTGTTCTTGCAGAGTAACTTGTGTAAAAAGCCTTTGTGAATCTCTCTGACATGGATAATGATCATGACAGTGAAGCTAATGGTACTGAGAGTCACTACACATAGGAGTTAAACACAGAACACAACACATGGGATGGGATCATGCATTAACGGAACATCTATGGGTTGTTTGTGTGTACATGCATGCATATGTTTATATATTTTCCTGTGTGTCTGTCATGCTATCTATGTACATCAATGTCATCCGCTGCTGCTTGCATATGTGTCGGCCTGCCTGTCTGTGTGTGTGTGTGTGTGTGTGTGTCTGTCATAATGTACATATGATTTAGTGTCATGCTGTAAATCCTTCTAGCTGCAACTAGCTAACTTCAGTAGCCTTGTCTTACCAGGTGATCATGGTGTTAGTTTAACCCTGCTTCTGCTATAATAAATGGTCCGACATAAAAATAACCAATTGTGGGGATTGAGCCCCTGTTGCTAAGGCTCACTGTTAGTGTGTGTGTGTGTGTGTGTGTGTGTGTGTGGATGATGCATGGGCAGTTGGATTTGGGCGTGTGTGCACAAAGAGTCGGGGGAACAGGCATGATAGCAGCAGAGTGGCATTATAATGAGTGTGTGTTATAAATAGAGGGCTGCTTTTGCCCTCAGACATGTGCTCATATAGCCAGAGGAACGCATGGGTGGCAGCTGTTTCAACCTGCTGTATGGCTCGCTGTGTGAGTATATACTGTAATATTTGAGTGTGTGTTTGTGTGTGTGTGTGTGTGTACCTGGCCTCTCGAAACTTCTTGAGCAGGCTGGGTCTGTCTTGGTTCCTCCGCCTCCTGAACCATCGCTGCACTTGTCTTTCTGAACAGCCGGTCTGCTTACAAAGACTCGCTACTGAACTCTGAGAACGGCACAAAGAGGGGAGTGTTAGGATCAGCTTTTCCATTTCCTCAACAACACACATAGCATTGTACCCTGTGTTTTTGAGTGTGAGTGTGTGTGTGTGTCTACCTGGGTGGGGTTCTTGGTAATGTTACAGTAGTGGGACTCCAGTGTGGGGTTGTGAGGGGCTTTGAGCCGCACCGTCTCTTTCACCCCTAGGAGAGAGGCCAGAGGCGTAGCCACCGTCCTGAAATGTAAAAAAAAAAAAAAAAAGGATGTTGAGACAGAGAGAGGGATGAGATGAGAAGGAGAAGAGAAGAAGAAAAACAGGAAACAGTGAGAAAAGGAAGAAGTAGGGATGCAGTGGAGGGAACACCCAACTAAACTTTTATTTTTTGAATTCACTTTAAAGTAGTGAAAAATGGTTTACCCAAAGTTAATATGAATCAAGCTAATGTAAATCGTTATATGCAGTCATTGTATACATTATAATAAGTAGTATCAGGCTGATGTGAGTTGAAAATTAAATAGAGTAATACTGACTTTTTTTCTGCAAGTGGAAGTGCATTGTTATCCCAAAGAACACTGAGAAGCACTCACATTTATATATATAAATAGATGAATACTGTTCTGAAAATATTGTTCTATTTTTGTTTTTGTTTGTATCGGTGCTTGTTTGCCCTCTGGTGATCACTGACTGAAATTCAGCTTGCCTGCTTTATTTACCATTACATCAAGTTAGGAGGAGGGGAGATTCTTGGCATTAACAATAAAACACAGATGGACTCTGTAATGATCATCTGATTGAAAAAAGATTAGCTACTGCAAACTGAAGCACTGTGTTTGTGTGATAAACCATGTTTAATAATTGACAGAATGCACCTTTACTTATTTTAAAGCAGGGTGCAGGGGAAGGAGAACAGATGAATGACTCAGAGAAAGCAGCAAGAGATAAAATTGCATGCTGAAGTGACAGAATCTAATTTCAGATCAGAGGAGGAGACAAACGATGGAGAGGCTGAGGGAGAGGAGGAGAGGAAGAGGAGAGGCCAGAGAAAAGAGACAAAGAGGAAAAGCAGACAGAGGGATAGAGAGAAATTGAGAAAACGAGAAAGCAAAGGCAGATGTGTAGACATGTAAACGAAGACATCGATGAGGGACGCACAGGTACAGAGAAAGACGGAATGAAAGACGGGCTGACCTTTCGAAGATCTGACGGACGATGAGGAATACGATGGCGATGGGCAGCGCCGCCCAGAGGTCGCCGGCCTTGGCGTAGACCCGGCCGTCCCGGTCCTCCAGGTCGGCCCAGCCCAGGCCCTCTGGGAACCACAGCCGCTCCTGCCAGAACCACTCGCTCAGCCCCCACAGCATCCTGCAACACAGACCAGAAAGGGCTTTAGCACCACCTCTATGGGTTTATTAGGCTTGGGGTGGAAGACAAAGAGAGTTTCAGCAAATAGAGGTGGTTCCCCCTAAAATCTGAAGCTAGCTGGGGCTTGCTTTGAAGCCATCTGCTGTACAGGCCTGCCTATGTGTGTGGCAAGAAATCTGCGATTGGGAAAGTTTGGTGCCACGAAATTAAAGAGAATTAGATGATGGCGCTCTTAATTATTTGCTACCGTTTCCCTCTCATTGGAAGCCTGGCTGGAAGTTTTTCCTAATGCATATAACAGAGTACAGAGAACCGAGGAGGCCCACGTGAGGGACAAGAAACCAGACCAAGAACTGAGCAAATCTTTTCCTTCATTCTTTCAACGCGAGCGCTGTGCTTAAACAGCTGACAGCTGCTATGAGACTTACTTTTACTCGGGGAATAGACGAAGATTTCTGTTCAGGGAGTGGCAAAGAAAAAGAGCAAGGGTGGTGGTAAGAGAGAACTAGCATCTGAAGGACATGAGTCATGATTCGTCCATATGTGCAGAGCAGAGGGCGCACCCCCACACGCTCTGTCTCTGGAGTCCCTTTGCAAATCTAACTCCCATTCCACCCATTGCAACTGTAAATGCCAAAGCCTCCCTCCCCCGTAAACCACTTCACTCCCCCTCCCTCCCTCCCTCCCTCCCTCCCTCCCATCCCCACCCTTCTGCTCCCTCTCAGAAATCAAGAAGGATTCCCTCTTTGGCCGAGAGAGCCGAGGCCATGCGTAATGTTCTGCCTTAGACCACGCCTTGCTCTCTCTCAAATATGCAGCTGTCATTACAACACACACACACACACACACACCAGAGAGATGTACTCTTAGATATACAGGACTATCAAAGTAGAGGAGGAGTTAGTGGTAAGATGGCTTTGGCTTTGTCATCTTGAACACAAAACAACTGTGTGTTTTATGAACAGCAACTTGTTTGTTTCCAGCGGCTGGATTCGCAAAAATAACCCACTGAGCAATTTTACGTTGATTAGCCATTTAAAAGACATCTTTATGGTTATAGGCATCCAGGCTAAAATGAGGCTACATAGGGTTTAGAAGTAAAAGTTTACTAAATGTCTGTCTTAGACTATGTTTTCTGGGGTAAATTATCTTGTACTGCTCTGGTGTATATTTTTGATATTTACAGCTGTTTATGCATTGTTTAAATATGTAATAATGTATTTACTGCTTGGTCTAAAACTGAGCTATACATTGCCAAAAAGAAGCTGGGCTATATGAGAGCTAAAGCATAGACTCAATGTTTAAATGACGTCTAGTGCTCAGTGGGAACAGATGGACTTCTGTTTGTATCCTCAACTGTGTCTATCTTCATGGGACTCCCATACAAGCCCTTTAGATGCAGCTGAATCCGTCCAGCACTAATGCTTGATCGGTAATATTCATTTCTTCCCTTCATGAAGGCCACCCTGCTGTCTGGGTTCGGGGGGACTCATTGAAAGTTGTCAGATGTAGGTGCTTCTAGTTGCAGCAGGCCTCTGACACAGTCTGGGAGATGGTGTCACGGTTGAGTCTGTCAGTTATTTTCCACATCATGTCAGGTTAGTCATGGCCCGTGTTTCCTGTTGCAGCAGCATGGCTGGCCGAGCACCGGGCTTCCCCTCCTCTCCCCCCTCAGCGCAGGTGGTAGATGGGAAGGGGTGACATATTTTTCCCAGTGCTTCTGCCAACTCTTCCACTTCAGTAGCACTACATCTCACTTCTTGTCCACCTCGAGTCTCCTGCCTACTGCCAGCACCTCTAATGAACAGCACGTGTATGTGCGTTCGTGTTTGTGTGTGTGTGTCTGGCTGTGTGAATGCAGAGCAACCTAAGCAAAAGTAGATTACACAGAAATAGAGATGGTTCAAAGGGCAGAAGTGCCGGGGAGCGCTGGCAGGGGTCAGACGGTTCTGACTTTCCTCTGGAACACTGATTTGCTGTAATAACCACTGGCTGTAAACTGTAAATGGGTGTATCAGCTATAAGTGGGCTTGACACACACTCATACACATGTTCGCTCACACAGACACACACACACACACACAAACAAAAAACAGAGCAAGGAAGAGACACACAGCTAAACAAGGATGAATCATTTGTGTTTTGCATTGCTACAATATATGCGAGTCCATGTGTGGGTGTGTGGAGGCAATTTAGGATTCAAGAGGATATTTTTAGGGATACTTGTTCAGATCATCTAGTCAGTGAATCCAGCATGCTAAAGCACTTTTCCCCACAGCAGCCCTGACTCCATATCCCATTGGCCCACGGGAGCATGTGACCAGACTCTGGCCATTTTACTGATCCAATAAAAATGAAGGATGCCTCTGGCAGGGGAGGGAGAGAGGAAGTTCTCTCCGTCTCTTTCTCTCTCTCACACACACACACACACACACACACACACACACACACACTCTCTCTCCCTGTCTCTCTCTCTCTCAATGAGTGTACATTACAAGGATGTGGTGATTGTAAACAGAGATCCAACCCCTGGCTGGAAGAGCACATCTACCCACTCCAGCTGTTGTTCATGTGTTTCATATGAGCTCTGTAGATCCGTGACACCACCTTAATCCATTCTTGGATCGTGATTTTTACACATCAGGGTGAAAAAAAGGGGAGTGAGGCTCTTGGGTTCTGCCTCAGTAGACCGTGTTGGAACCTGGTACAGAATCCAAGAATATTTGGAGAATGTAAACACACTACCACCACACAGAGGGAGCGCTCCAACCCCCCCATCCATTCTCCATAGATGAATAACATGCAGTGGAGTTTTAGAGTCACCCAATGCTTTATTTAATCAGAGTGACTTTCCAGGCTGACATGGAGAGTGGAGACTGCGTTGACTAGAGGAATATAAGTCATGAGACAGTAGCAATGTGAGTCACTAAAAACATATTATCCTTGTCTACAGCTATCCATTACTCATATCCATCCATACTTATGTTGTTCACTGACAGCTGAATCATTCAAACCACAACCCCCGAACTTTACTGGGACAGAGAGAGAGAGAGAGAGAGAGAGAGAGAGAGAGAGAGAGAGAGAGACATACAGTCATCTTATATTGTGTACTACTTGACATAAGATGTCAAAGCTGATTACTCAGTACATCAGGACTGATAAGCCAGACACAGAACAACACAGTAACTGCAATACTGATATCACACACTGAGGTCACAAGACTACAGTCAAGATGGAGCAGAGTGTGTGAGGTAATTCTGCAGCCCTAAATTAAATCATGGCCTTCAACGTTCACTCATATCAGATTACATATACAGGAGGAACTATATGGTATGTGTGTTTTCACTTAAGAGTCATAAGCATGTGCTCATATGCAGACACACGCACACAGATGTGCCTACGAATGGGTTAGGGCTGGACTGATATATATCGGTTTGCTCACGTATCGGGCCGATATTGGCCTTTTATGAGATATCGGCTATCAGCCAGTCATGTCATGATGGAGCTTTCTCTCTGACCACAGCTAAAAAATATATATAAAATCAGCAATTCAATTTTATTTGCACATCTTATTTATTCATTGAATTGTTCAGTTATATTTTTTGGTAAATTAATTCTTCATTTAAAGGTAGTAAAGGTAGTAATCTTTCCCTGCCATTGAATAGGTGTAGTGGGTCACCCTGTCTTAAAGAGCTGCAAAAAGAATTTAATTAGTCTGGTTTTCAGTGGAGAGTTTTCGTGTCACATTATGGTAAACATGCTGTTTCAAAGGACCCTGACACTGATCAGAGTAAAATTCTGGGGGGAAGCACTGTGTACTTGCAGCTTTTTTGGCATGAAAATGGAAACATATAATGACATTGAATCTTGGCCCAAAATATCGGCAGCTTCAATACAAAAATATCTGTATCGGCCTTCAACAACCCGTATCGGTCGAACCCCAGAGTGGATCATGTGCGTATAAAACATGGCAGCCTCCTGTACTGACACCCTTCAGTCCTCCTGGCCCAACGCACCCACAGTTTACAGATCAGAGTGAGACGATTGAACCATTAAATGCTTAATACACATATTGTGGGATGAAGTGGCAGTTCAGGAGGCTGCCATGGTTTATTATCTGTAATTCAGGTCATGCCTTGGACATTTTGAGGATGAGTCATGCACCTTCTTCACACAACCCACCCACCTTCCTTCTTCCTCAGCATCTTGCTCTTAAAAGAGAACGGTTTCAGTTTAATTTAATCGGAGAACAAAACAGTCAAACAAATTTAAAGATTACAGAAAACTAGAGGAGTGGGTGGGGGAATACATTCAAATGATCCCAGGCAAGGGCAGACAGACAGTCTTCGGTGATCTGTTTCATCACTGCTATCCCATCTTCTGTCTTTCAGATAGAGATCAGAGGAAAGGCAACTTCAGTATACCTTTTGCATTGATCTACTGTGGCCCTGATGAATTATTGATGGGGTATTCAATCAGCGGGCAGACTGGCTTGAACAGGCCCGCTGGTGGAGGTGTGAGGATGATATTGTCATGCTGATTCTCTCCTCCTGACTGGACGCAGGACAATTCTTCCCTTTGAATAACAACTATTATCTTGCTTAGAGTATTTGGACTTGGCCCTGAGTAGTTGTAGGGCTATTCTTTCTGCTGAGAGGGAGACATGCGCTCTGGGATAATGACCATCAAACTCTGCGATCATTGGCAACACAGAGGTCCGGATATCTCTAGACTGAGATAGTCAAGGCAACATTCCTGATTGCCTAATCACTGATTAATAGAGCTGAAGCAAGGGAAGCAGGCAAACGAGCAGAAGGTGTGACTGTTATACGATGATGGTTGACTGTATTTTCTAGCTAAGGGTGAAATAGGCCAAAAACTAATCAAAGCCTATTAAAAAAACAAACTTTTTTTCTGGACTGTCAGGCTTTAGCAAAGCTCCACGCAATGATTAACATCCTCTCGCTGTTTTGTTTGGCCCGGATAAAGAGCTTTCCTCGGTAAGGGGATTTGTCTCCCTAATGCATCACTGATTTAGGCCTAAAAACTGACAATCACAGATAGCCAGTGCCTGTATCTCACTCTACATCCCCCTCCCCCCCTTAAGTACACATATCAAATTTGCATACACAGCCTATTACAGAAATCTTTGGGTTGCCATACAACTTCTACACAGGTCTGAGGTGTCTGTGGGGCGCTATAATAAGTTAATCTCAGCTGGTTAAACCCTAACAGAAAAATCACTTATTATTCCTATAAGGATTTATAATGTCTCTGGTGCTCAGTAGTGAGATTATAGTGACATTGTCGTACTTTATATGGTATTTCCTTTAATCTCCTAAAATCTCTATAATATTCCTATTTGTTTTGCTGTGATATTCGTATCATCCTACAATCTACTATGGTTGTTTGTGGTAAGGGAAGTAGCGGAAAAGCAAACTGCAGACTACAGTGGTGTCAGGGGGAGGGGTCAGAAGGTAAAACACAGATCATTTTCATTAAAAAAATAGAGTTCAATCAAATACAAAATTGGGGCTATACATAGTATCCTCTGTGATGTGCCTGTTTGTAAAGCATGGTGGTCTATTAATCGTGAAAATCCGTTATCCTGACTCTAGTCTCAGTCCTCTAACTTTATGAAGAGCCTCCTGAGCCACGCGCCAGGCTGCCCTCATGTCTGTAGCTGAAAGTATGATGGTGGAGCTTTGTCATCTTGGACAACACACTTTCACTTTCACATATAGCTACAGCTGTACACCCTCATCTCACTTATTATCATGTCTGGTGTACAGGTGAACAGAGAGTAAGAATTTCCTAATATACTTATTTTAAATCAATCAGTCCCTACTACACTATTGCGTAATGACGTCTGGGCGAGGGACGGAGCGTGCGCCGCACACACACACGCACGCACGCACGCACACACACACACACACACACACACACGAGAAAAGGTTCTGTTCACCAACATCGTAAATGTGAGATAGTAGGCTACTTACTTTGGTGTCCTCTCCTGTGGCGCAGCGTAAATTCTGAATACAAATAGAAAACGTGCTTTTTATTTGTCCAGTAAATCCGTCCTCCCGGTCCCACCTAAAAGTAACCTAACGGTCCTGTTGAATATGCCCAGCCTGCTTGTTGTGCAGTTTGTGTCCAAGTTCAGGGTCCGGCCTGAATTTTACATCCTTCCATACAGTAAAAAGTTTGTTTTTCCTGCGACAAAAAAAAGATTGGGGAGGGGAGAAAAGAAAGAGTAGGTGGGAGAATCTGTGAGATGCTACAACGACCGGCAATTTTCCGTCTTTATCCCAACAACGTTGAGACCAAACAGCTGGTGTCTTTCTCGTCGTGTCCCACCTATTCTTTCCCCCTTTCTGTACCGGGAGTCGACGGGGTCTGTCTGGGTGTTTGGCCGGGGAAAGGCGGAGGTCAGGCCGGCTGAAGAGCGGAGTGAGAGGCGCAGAGAGAGGGAGGAGTGAGGGGATAACGGAGAGGGAGGGACAGAGATGATGACGTCCAGGCACATGAGAGCATTTGGCTGACACACACATCCGCGTTTTGTTTCCGCTCCGAGAAAACTTTTACCCCCCCTTCACCACCAAACGAGAGCTGGATGGCTCAGTCCTGCCGGCGGGTTCAGGCTGTTAAAACAGAGCCGCCTTTTCATCCGCACAGCCCAGCCTCGTCAGTATCTGCAGCCTACATTTTTATGACGCTTAAAAAACAATGCCCTCTTCCTCTCTCCTTAGCTCTTATTTTATTATTTCTTTACCTACAAGGTCACAGAAATACGTAGGCTACTGCATCTTTTGTCAGGGCGCTGTGGCTCTGACCCTTGACTCTGGTCGCTTGTCCTGTTGTTGATCTAAGACTTGAAGCTTAATCTGTTGTTGCACTGTGTGAATTTGAGTGTCAGCTAAATGACGCAGAATAAATTGTATCTAAATGTTAGCCTTTAGGTAAGCATAAACTAGCATAGCATAATGCTGATCCCTAAAGAAAAATCACTAGGTCTATAATAGGGATCTATAGGGACTTAAAGGGTGTCTGTGGTACTAGAGTTAGTTAATAATGAGTGGCTGTATTGTATACTTTATTGTGTACTTTATTGTATTTTTATTTATCTCCTGTTGCATCACTATACTATTATATATGTTATAATATAGGGACTTAACTGCTCTACAAAGCCAAACACCAGCAACTGCATGGGCTGTGGAACTGAGAAAAATGACTGCAAAATATATCTCCTGCGACTTAAAGCTTTGTTGGTACATAAGTGCATAAGTAACCTATATCATTTAATGTAATTTATAGGTAGCCTATATTTTTTTCGTTAGGCTATTATTAAATCTAAACCCAAGCCATAACCTTTAACCTTTAAAACACAAAAAGCAGTTCCAGATGTTTGCCTTTGCAGGGCAGTAGAGTTTCTCTGTGATATTTGTAGAGTAGCTACCCTTCTAACACCCTACAGTATAACTACAGCTCTTCAATAGACCAAGGCTATTTTACTGGACCCGTTGTGACCCACTGGCTGTAAAAGAGCCTTGTAAGACTGCAGGGTGAAGAGCTGATACATGACTTTTGGGATGACTAACTTCCAGCCTGTAAAAGCCCTTTGCCTCCTGCAGATAGTGAGAGCTCTAGGCTGGTTTGTGCACGTGAGGCGGGTTCAAAGGGACGAGGTCAATCAGGCTAGACCCGACAGCCAAGAGGAAAATTCAATCATCTAATGTTTTTAGGCTGATGGGTGAGTCACTTTGCATTCTCTTTGTATATTCAAATATTAGGATAGCCTATATCAAGCACGCTAATGAAGAATGATCTCATTCAAAATTATGCCTTTCCATGCATCAAATTATCATGTTCTTCTCTTATACCCTTTGAAAAACATCGCCCCGATATCAGAACCGGGGAGGACGGTGGTTTACTGCGACAGTGTTCTCAAAGATAAATACAGCAGCGCTTATAAACAGTTAATTCCACTGATAAATATGCAGCCTACTCCCATAAACGCATACAGGAGATAACGCGCTTGTTACATCACTTGTGAGTGAAAACCGGTGAAAACACTCTTTCTCTCTCTCTGTTTTTCTCTGTGGTGACTTGTTCTCCAGTTGTACCCCCTTCTGGTCAGAAGACGGTTGTGCTGTCTTCTCTCCTGGTGTCTTTCTGGTGAGTCGTTCAAATCTTGATTTTTGTATCAGAGACGCCAGAAAAATCACAAAGTTTCTTGTTTTATTGTACAACAAAATTCTGTATCTAGACCCCCCTTCTATCTCTCTCTCTCTCTCTCTCTCTCACACACACACACACACACACACACACACATACACACACACTTAGTAAATCTCATCAGCAGATTCAGTATGATACTTTTTATTTTAACTTAAAAAGAGAGTGGATCAAAAACAGGATTCAATAAATTAGAAATAAATATAATTGTTGTCATAATCAATACATAATTATAATTACTGGATTGCAAGAGTCTGACAGAAACAGGCCCTCAAATGCTTTTTTCTAGAAAATTCTAAAATCAAAATATTGCAACCCACTCAAACCCTTCTCCCAATAAACAAAATAATTGATAAATTAGTAAATAAATAAAAAATAGCTCAAATATTAAAACCTCCCAACAAAGGTGCAATCCCCCCCCATGTTTCACCTAAAATCTAAGTAGAAATTTAAAATAGGTTAGTGATTTCCCCCTTTTACAATTTGGAATGCAATATCCCTTTACGAAGATGATGATGTTACTAGTAATAATAATAATAATAATAATAATAATAATAATAATGTTACTGTGTCCTGTTCAGTGTTTATCTAAAGTAGTATTCTTTTTGCATTTTTTCTTGTTTTTTAAATGCTGCTCTTTGTAAACTAAATTATTTACAGATCATTAGGATTTTTTCCAAAGTCTCTCTAACCTACTCATTTAGTCTTCTTTTTTTGTATTTTCTTTTTTTTTTTTATTATGAAACGTCGGTCCCTCTATATTTGTCATGTAATAGACATGGTATAGACATGTTATAGTCTATTGAAGTGATATATCAGCATTATTGATCAGTACTTTCCATACACACTTGGTCTGAGTTATCTTAACTGCACTAAACACCCTGTTGGCAAACTCAACACAGACCGGTCAAACGGAGCCGTCAGCTGTATGGGTAAGATTACTGACTTGTGTCAACGTGTGTATTTGTGTGTGAGTGTCGGTGGGGGTGTGTCAGTTTGTGTGTTTGTGCACTTTATGTACATTTGTATATCAGCCTTATACCGTTTGAGGTTCGGTTTGGAGAGCGCGCATGTGTGTGTATATGTGTGTATGTGTGTGTGTGTGTGTGTGTGTGTGTCTGCACTCCCCCGACGCTCAAAGGTAGGAGACAGTCTGAAAGCACAATGAACCCTGGGATTCCACCTCGACTGGAGTCTGAAACTTCACCTGTGAAGGGAGGGAGAGTCGGGGGGAAGAGGGATCGATACATAAACAAGGAGAGAGGGACAGAGAAAAGAGGGGAGAGTATGTTAGGGCATGGTTGTATGTTAGACCTCCATCTTGTCAAACATGCCCCCTCCCCCAAAAAGCACAAAATTCTCCTGTGGGCGCGACTGGAAGCCACCGCCGCTCTTTTATCAAACTGCATCTCAGGATTCTCCTAACTTGTCTTTGTTTTGACTTTTATTTTGGTGGTGAGTAGGTTAAAACAAGAAAGCATCATTCACAGTTGTATAAAGCTCCGTCTTTCAACAGCAATAAAATCATGGTGCTTTAACACATACACACACAGTGTCTGGGTCATGCAACTCAATACAGTGAAAATCCATTAGTCGTGTCCTTGTGTGCGTGTTTGCTTGTGTGTGTGTATGTGTGCTTGCCAGTGTGTGTCTGGAGGTGTGCATGCGTTTGTTTGTGTGTATGTGTGTAAGAGATACAGTATTTGGGCATGTGTGTGTGTGTATGCGTGTGAGCTTATGAGCATGTGCTGCACTCATGTGCCTTGGATCATGGCAAGCAAACAGACTACTACCAACATGCATCACTCTCTGGCATTTGCAGTATAGAAATTCTGGGTGACAGTTTGAATCTCCCTAATCTAGAGGCAGCAGGTTTCGAAGTAGAGCTAGATATTAGATAGGTCCATTAGACGTATGGACCTGCTTCTTATCCAAAAGGATGTATTATGTAAAAGTCTAGCCATGGACTCAGAGTCCTTTATTGATAAGGTGTGCTGCCATGTGAAGGTGCCTCCACTGACCTACAGTAACAGCAGCTTTGTCTTTTCTCCTCTTTGGTTGAGGTTAGCGTTTGTGCAGGATAAGCTTGCCTCAAATCATCAAGACATCTAAAGGAATCGTCTATTCTGTGTGGTATTTTTCTCCCAGAATTCCTATAATTGAAGGCTGTTCTCCAATAAGCAAGAGGCACTTGTTTTTCACCATGACAACCACATACCGTTTACCTCAAAACACCAGCTAAGGGGACAGAGAGAGGAGGTTGGAGGGGGGGAAAGAGAGAAGAAGAGAGAAGGGATAGAGCGAGAGGAGGTAAGGGGGGATAGAGAGGAGAAGACAGGGAATAGAGAGGAGAAGAGAGGTGGATTGGGGAGAGGAGGAGGGAAAGGGAAGTAATACCACAAAAGCAGTGACAGAGGAAATAAAAGAGACCAAGAGAAGGGCCTAAGAGAAAAGAAGGAGCAAAGAACTAAAGTGCCACATCAAAGAGTATAACCAATCAGAATCCAGAGTTACAAAATCAGCCTATCAGAGTACAGCTCAACAAAGTGCATTCTCACCCCAAAATATGGTGTGCTTTTGTCAGTAATCCTGAATAGCTTCCCCTGTCATCCTCCTCTCTTCTAACCTGTGAGGCCCATGTTTTAGGCCGTAGTTTTGAGTCACATTCAGATTTAGACTGTTGCCTACTGTATTGCATAATCATGCCATGGCCTATTGCCCAACATGGCCTGCTGGGCTGCTTCCAAGACAGCACAATGTAATAACATGTAGGCTATGTTGCGTAAAAAACATAATAGTTTATTCAGAAGCATGATGTTTCTTCTTTCAAAATAGTTTCTTTATCTTGTACAGTAAACTGTAAGGCTGCTCTTTACATTTCTCCACCAGTCCACTATGGAAACCTCTCTGTACAGCTGATCTATACAAACACCCATACACCAGGTATTATGCACTGCCGTATTACACACTAATAGTGTAACACAGTCACATACACATAGACCCACGCTCACTGCTTTACCCAAACAATTTGTTCAAATGATAATGACACCAAACAAAACACTACAGAAACTGATCAAAAACAAAGCTGCAAAAAACAACGAGCGTTGCTACAGAATTTATCAAATTACTATGCAATGATCAGTTATATCGAATATCCAATCAAATCAATTGATGCTGAGTACAATCCTGGCTATTGACAGTTATTGATCAGTATGTGCACAGGTCAATACAAAATAAAGTCACAATGCACCAAACACAGTCTGTGGTCACTACGGCAACAGGACATGCAGGTCAACGCATGGCCGGTTGCTCGAGGTGACGGAACAAAAATCGCCAAGGGCAACCAACACAGGCAATCAATCGCCACAGCAACCCAAACACAGGCCAACCAATCAACTTACAACAATGCGAGAGGTAGGGGGGGTCAGGGCTTTATCGGTCACTAGGCAACCATTGCCATAGCGATGGGGTCCCCGCGAATTATGATTGGACGGAAGGATCTTGGGTGAGGTAAGTTGCCGTTTCAGGAAAAGATCAAAACAGCAGGAAAGAAAATAAATAAGAATGTGAAAGAAAATAAAAAGGATAACAATATTTTAGTATTTTCATTTTTCCTGAGTTGATTAAGCTTTTTTATTCTTTTATTCTGTAATCACTAATCCTCCCTCACTACTTCATATTCATTTATATTTCATGTTAATGTCTTTCTCCATAACTCTGTATCATCAATTAGCATTTTAGCATCAAAGCCACTGCTATCTTGTCCTTGTTTTTTTCTCTAACATAATTTCATTCTCCTGCTCCCCCATTTTTCCTTGCCTCTTCTTGCCTCATTCCTGCCCCCCCCCAACATACAACACCTCACTTCTCTTCATCTTCATGTCCTGTCACTCATCTCTTTCTCCTCACCACCACCTCACCTATCTTTCTCTCTTCTTCTCTTGTCAACGGCTTCTCAATAAGGGCGGTTGGCATCTTTGGGCCTTTTGAGCTGCACTTTCAGTCTTTTCATGCCGATCTGGAAGCCATTCATTGCCTGGATGGCAGTCTGAGCGCTGGCTGGGTTGTCAAAACTCACAAAGCCTGGGACAGAGAGATAGTGAAAGAAACAGAGAGAGAAAGACAGTCAGAGAGAGACAGAAAGACAGAGAAAGAAAGAGATGTTATTTTAGTACAGGGACACAGGTCACATAAAATATCGTCTCTCTCTCTGTACAGCTTCTCTCCCACACCTCTCCTGCCCTTTATCTCACCTCCTCTGGATATTAACAGCAAGAACCAGCTACTCTGGTTCAAAATGACGATTGATACAAAGGCTTAATCCTTTTTTTACTGTTCCTTCCCTCTCTGTTATCCCTCCACTCTCTCCCCTCCCTCTCCCTCTCTGTGCATCTCACCGAAGCATTTGCTCTGGTTGGTGGCGCGGTCAACAAACACCTTGGCTGAGATGACGTTGCCAAAGGGCAGGAACATCTGCAGCATCTCAGAGTCACTGAACTCCTGGGGCAGGTGGTAGATGAAGATGTTACAGCCCTCCGGACCTGGGACACACACACACACACACGCACGCATACACATTAGGCAGAAAGATAAGGGATCTGTGGCTGTGAATGCCTAGTGACAAACAACTTAAAATATGGGGAGAGACGGGGTGTGGCCCCAGTCAGACAGGAAGTCACATCACCTTCTCTCTGCTGCTGTTGCTGGGGCTGCTGGTGTTGCTGGGCAACCAGGGTTGGCTGCTGTGGGAACGGCTGCCCGACCAATCCGTAGGCAGCAGGGTACGCCGCTATTGGGAGAGACAGACAGTGACATAATCTGATTGGGTGAAAACAACAGGTGGCAACATACCAGTGTCCAATAGCGTGAGTTTGTTCGAACTGAGCTGTCTCCTGCTGAAGGTGAAAACTATTAAGTGTTTCCAGTCAGCTGAATGGAAGCTACTTTGCAAACCAAACAGTGACATTGTTGAACTGAGACTGGACTCACACACATCATAGGCCCTCTTTACTTTTGGAATGAACATGAATCTTGTGTCCAGACTGTGTCTGGATATGATTTAGCTGGATTACATTTTTATCTGGCAGTAATGTGTCTCGTGTGTCCACATTGAAATCGGATAGCTCACTTTACTGCAAAATTCACTACGCCCGTCACTTTCGCTTGAAATATTTCCATCCTTTAGAAAGATGGCAATCGCTTGGGGAATTGCATTGTTACATACGCAACCATAGGCAACAGCTGAGAAGAAGACAGTTTTATGCAGCTGTTGTTGTTACTGTTAGTAGTTTCGACAGACCAAACTGACAGCAGACACCTGGCCTTCCTTGTTTCCCATCCACAAGTATCCTGACTATCCATTTTAATAAATTGCTATTGTTGACATTCCCAGATAGTTTTAAGCTACTGTCTGAGCTGCCTGCCATCCAACATAGTTAATAATGTGGACTACAGATGTAATTGCATTGACATTTTGCTATTAATGTGGTAGTATGCATCTATACTGCCTCCTGATGTGGTTTGGGTGTTTTTCAAAGCATCTTGGGTTCATTTACACCTGGATTTTTAAGCATTTTACATCTATATGTATACCACCCGAACAATCAGGATGTATGTTAATCAGGAGAGGAATATATTTAAAGAATGTGGACCAAAATGACAGCTGAGTGGCACTGATATCTGCCCATACACCAACCTGTGTAGTGCTGCATGCCTGCATAGGCCTGCTGTAGGGGGTCGAGGGCTGCTGCTGGACTCTGGGCTAGAGAGAGTGGAGAAAGACAGAGAGATAAAGAGAGAGAGGAAATGTAAAGGCATTGTGATGATAAAGCTTTGATTTCCCCCTCCCAATATCCCTTGAGCCAAACTGCAACTCGAAATACTTCTGTATATTTATTTATTTATTTTTATTTTATACCTTGATATGGATGAACGCCATTGGTGTATAGCGCTTCTGTTGCTTGCTGTCCATTGGTGGGGGCGGGCAAACTGCTGTAACCATTGACTCCTAGTGGCGGAGGGAGTGCTGTCACAGGTGTTGCTGCGATAGTGGGTGGGGTGTTCGTACCTACAAATCAGGAGGACCAGTTAGAGTGGAGAAGATACTTTGACTGACAGGTACTGAACTATTATGTTGGAGAAAAAGGAAACAATACACAGCACAAATGGCAGGAAAAAACTGATACCAATAACTGATGTCAAGGATCAGGAAAAGACTGTGTTGCTGAACATAAATAGAATAATTTAACAACACATCACATCTGTCCTTATTTGTCTTGATAGAGAACTTTGGGCTCAAGGGTCAGAGAAATGAAGAATAAGAAGGCAAGAAAATAGCAATACTTTCAAGTTTTGAGCTACAATATAAAGCTGATAACTAGACACCTATACATTTCTATTGGAGGATTAGACAGAACTTCTAGTCTGGAAAAAAGTATAGAAGAAATCAATGTGCTTCTGTGTTTCTGCATGTGTGTGAGTGTGTGCACATCCATGCATGTGTGTGTGTGTGCATCTGTGTGTATGTGTATGTGTGTGTGTGTGTGCCTACCCGAGGACGGTGTGATGGGTGTAATGGGTGTGGCGATGATTCCGTTGGCGTTGAGTGCCGCCATCTGCTGCATCTGTACCGCGGCAACTGTTGCCACGGGAGACAAGTACGCTGACTGGGCAACCAGGGCCTGCTGTTGGACCAGCTGTAGAGGGGAAAGGAAAGAGAGAGAGAGAGAGAGGAAAGAGATGGAGAGAAAGAAAGAGGGAGAAAAAGAGAGCGAGAGAGAGTGGACAGAGAAAGGAAAGAGAGAGAGAGAAAGAGAAGGGACAGGGAGAGGGAGTGATGGAGGAACAGATGAATAGAGATCTAATTACAAGGCCATTATGTCCTGAGTCAGTGGGTTAATGGTTGTGTGTTGCGGGAAAGCTAATGCCAGATGACGTATGTTCTGTTGTCTGGGTAATAACATTAGCCCCAATTAGACCACTGATAGCCTCTTCAAACTTATTACATCCTTTCATAAGCACAGCACTCCCCTTACAAACTCGGTGTGTATATGTGTGTGTATATACAGTAAATGTCTGTGCATGTGTGTGTGTGTGTGCACTGACCGCCTGTGCGTTGACGGCCTGCGTGTAGGCGTTGTAGGCGGGGAAGTTGAGGGTCATGGGGCTGAAGATGCCGAGCTGGGAGGCCACCTGCTGCATCCTCCTCAGCCCCCGCTCCTTCTCTGTGTCGGCAAACTTCACCACCAGACTGGACGACGCTCCCTGCGAAGAGAGAGAGACGGAGACGGAGGAAAGTGATGTGATGTGTTGTCTTCTTTATATATTAATGGGACTATGTTTATTCATTCATTCAATTTCTCTACCCACTTAATCCTTTTAAGGATCCCAGCATAGAGTGAAACACCCAGCACACATCGCCAGTCTATTGAAAGACTACAGATAGACAGATCGAACCTGAGGCAACAGTGCTAACAAATGAACCGCCCAGCTCCACGTTCATGAGTTGTATTATTATGTATTATTGTGTATTATGTATTATTATAGATGTAGTGTTAAATGCTTGCTGTAGTAAAGAGAGAGTAAGGGTATGTACAAAATTCCTTCTCCCTCCCTATAGTGTTTAAGAGAAAGAGTTGGTGTTTTGATGTGTGCTTGCCTTGTTTTATATGTGTGTGTGTATGTTTGTGTGTGTATGTGTGGGTTTGTGACCGTGTCTATGCGTTCAACTTACAGGCAGTGTGCGGCTCCCATGCAAGCTGTTGATGGCAGCCTGGGCTTCGGCGTGTCCCTGGAACTTTACAAATGCGCATCCTGCAACACAATCAACGGTCAACGGTCAATCAACAGTCAGTGACAATAGACAGTATGGAATCAACACCTGCCATTAAGAGAGTGTAAATCAGAATCCTTCATGTGTGGTTGTGCACATGCTAGCGTAATTTCTGTGTGTATGAATGCGCGTGTTACCTTTACTGGTGCCGTCAGGTCCTCTCAACACAGTACACTCATCTATGCTGCCGAAGGGCTCAAACAGCCTTCTGACGTCCTCGTCGCTCTGTTGCTTTCCCAGCATGCCCACAAACAACTTCCTGTCCTCTGAGGCACCAAGGGAGCAAAGAAGAAGGGAGGAGGATACAAAATCAACTTTCTTTCCCTAAATGTTATATGGTCACATCTGTCTCTGTTGATAAGATTATAGAAATATGCATGTAGCACTATCTATCTATCTATCTATCTACCTATCTATCTATCTATCTATCTATCTATCTATCCATCCATCCATCTATCCATCCATCCATCCATCCATCAGTGTTTTGGGGGGAGTTACCACTTTTCTCCACCAGGGAGCAGCATTCTCTTCAGAGAGAAGCAACAGAGGAGGGGCACAATGAATGGAAATAGTGTGTGGCGTGACTCTGTGTGTGTGTGTGTGTGTGTGTGTGTGTGTGTGTGTGTGTGTGTGAAAGCACAAGCCCAAACAACCCTCTGTGACACCAAGCACCCTGTTGACTACTTTTCCTGTCTGTCTGATCCAACTTGACACCTGCCCTTCCCTCTTTCACACCCTATGTGGTGTGTGTGTGTGTGTGCATGCGCATGTGTGCCTGAGTGTATGTTTGTGTCTCACCTCCTCTCCCCTCGCTGTCAGCTGGTTTCACCTGGATTGGCCGATTCATCTGAAGGACAAACAAGCAGGAAAATCAACACAGATGGTCAACATGAACAAGTCTTCTCTTTGTCTTAAAGTACATCTCTTTATTTCACATCTTTATTTCACAGAAGTTAACTCGACACCTGACACAGTTATTATCCGTACTCATGCACTGATTTCCGTTATATTGCCTGATGATGTGTATTATTAATCTATGGGAAATACACAAGGCATGTAGTAAAGAATAGTATTATATAACTAATGAAAAGACAGAGTTCACTTGAAAAAACATATAAATCTATTCTGAACAAATGATTTCTGGTATGAAAATAAAGCTCACTAATGGCTATTTAAAGACACTTTAACACTTAAATAACTTTACATTTTAGGAGGATGTAATCATCTGTATCATTTTTTGAAACATTGAACATGAGTTAACATTTTTTTTTTTTTAAATCAAAACTGGATATCAAGGCTTTTGGAACAAATCTATTTTACTGCATTTGTGAATTTGTGTGTGTGTGTGTGTGTGTGTGTGTGTGTGTGTGTGTATGTGTATGTGTGTCTGTGTGTGTGTTTATAAGTCACTGACTAATCAAGGTTAGCAGGTGACAGGTGTGTCTTTATGTGGTCTGAGCTCTGTCCCAGGCTGCTCTCTTTCGATGTCAAAACACACACAACCATACTCTCTCTGATCACACACACACACACACACACACACACACACACACACAGAGTGCAGTAGTAGGGGGATTGAGAAGTGACGAGATTAAGAATGCAGGCCAGCTGATCTGGATTACAGAAGCACTAGGGATTAGATGAGGGACGAGAGAGGGCTGAGATAGAGAGAACAGAGAGAGAGGGAAAGGAGGAGGAAGAGAGAGAGAGAAAGAGAAAGAGATTGTAGTGGGATGAGAAGACGAGCGTGTGAAAGGAACATCCACAGTCAGCTAAAAATAAAGGGAAAAAGAAAGAGGGAGAGAGAGAGAGAGAGGGAGAGAGAGAGGCCTGGGGGACCCCGACTGACTTCGACCGACAGAAAGGGCAGGTGGAAGGCCAAGAGGAATCCAGGGAATGAATGAAAATGTGGAAGAAAAACATTACAAGAAGAGCGAGGAGGATAGAGAGAGAGAGAGAAAAAGAGAGAGAGAGTGGGAGGATGAAAGCAAAGCTGCCCCTGAGAGGATGACTCAAAAAGAAGAATAGAGGGAGAGGATGGAGGAGGGAGGGGGAGGGAGGGAGGAGTGGGGCGTGATTCAGTCGTGACTTGCTCTGTCCAAAAAATGGCACGACTACTGAGATCCAACGCTTAGTCAGAGCGCTAATGCATGCATGCACACACACCTACTGCGAACGAACGGCACTCACTATGCATACACTATCTACAGACGCACAGGCATGCCCACACACACACACACACACACACAGAGGCGTACACACCCTCAAAATCATACCATATATGCATATCAAACACACAGACACATGCACACACACATATACACACACAGTGCTTAGTCATAGCAATGAGGCAATGAGACAGTGTTAATGCCAGAGGGATGGGGTGGGGGAGGAGAAGGGCTGCAGAATGATGGCGATGAGACGAGGGAAAGAGTACAAGGAATGGAGAGAAGAAAGATGGATGGATTCAGAGGAGGGATGGAGGGAGTCCCAGAGAGAGAGGGACAGGGAGGTAAAGGAGAGAAGTGAAGGGAGGGGATATCGATACATAAAGGGAAGCGGGGGTGGGGGTGGGGGGACTAACATGCTAGCAGGGCAGACACTCCTAGATTCCCATCCAAGCTATGTGGTTTTAAATTCAAATCTCGGTAAACCAAATCTAAACAACAATTTTGGTTTATTTTTCTAGCCTGTCATGATCTCAGTCATGCTGACAGTAACAGTTTCGGCTGTCTCTGCTGTCAACAGACTGTAAAATGGTAATAATTAATGCCTTTGTAAGACTGACAGTCATACAGTGATTGGTAGCAATGGTGGCAAGTTAGCTGTGCCCCACATCTATAGTGATACGAAGACAGGAAGGAGACAAACTGAGAGGAAGGAATGGAGGGTGAAAGAGCAGGACAGGAGGGGAGGGAGGGACAGTGACAGAGAGGAGGAGGGTGGAGGAGCGAGGGAGGGCAGGAGAGGGAGAGGGATGGATGGAGAGAGGTCCCAGTGGGGTGTTAAGGCAATGTAATGAAGCTGGTAATTGAGGAGAGGGCAGAGCAGAGAGAGACTGATCCATACATTTGATTAATCAGCTCTTAGCTGTCACCACAAAGCTATTGATCTAAGGCAAGGCCATCACATGCGCACACACACACACACACACATATACACACACGTATACATGCATAGACGCAAACATACACACACAAGCACATTCACATAAACACACAGACACAAGCACGCATGCACATACATGTACCCCCCTCCCACACACACACACACACACACACACACACACACACACAGGGACTGCAGAGGAATGAGTGATGTACATTTTTAACCCCATACTGTTATTGACTGCAGCTGCCAGTATCTACACAAACATAGAAAATACACACAGTCCTCCCTAACAATCTTCTATGACCTTGGATTTACACGGTCCATCATCCATCCATCCATCCATCCGTCCGTCCATCATATCTTGGTCTACGTTACTGTCATAAATCAGTCAATCCATCTATCTATCTATCCATCCGTCCATCCATCCATCCATCATATCTTGGACCTGCTGTTATTGCTGTCCATCCATGCCACCATCCATCTTGTGCTATCCATTCATTGATCAGTCCCGTCTTGTTCATTGATTTCAGGCTGTGTTGTAGACCTGGCTGATTGTAGCAGGATTTGTGTCCACTAACCCTTTCTCTATCCCTCTATCCATCCATCACCTCTTCCATTTCTTCCTTCATTAGGTCTATTCAAGCTCATCGTTCTGACAGTAAAACAGATTGAACAGAAAAACCTAATGATTCCAAACAACGGCTTATCAATCTGTGTCTGTGTGTGTATGTAAGCGTGTGTGTATCTGCGTGCATTGTAGTGCCCATTTTGATGTTTTAAAATAGTCACACAGTTTGTATTTTGTACGACGCTTGAAGAAAGATGGGAGGAAGAAGGAGAGGAGATGGAGAAAAGCAGAGGAACAGGACACAGAGAGCAGGTGAGAGGTGCACGCTGCTGCTACAAAGACAACACAATGGCATCGGAAAATTGGCATGGCAACCATCTCGTTGTCATGGCAATCATATGACGGCACACTGGGTAGGTAAACAAGGATGCCTGTTGCCAAGGGCGACTGCTGTTCTCTTCGGGTAAACAAAGAATTTGTGCTGGGGAATGCTTTGCTGGTTTACCCTCCCCAATGCCTAACCCAACCTCGCTTTCTCTTCATTTCTAGCATTGTCAAACATACAACAGAGGTGTAGGAAAGAGTATTGAGAGGATTGGTAGAAAAGGATGAGAGCAAGGAAGTGAAAAGGAATATAAGTTTGTGACCATAATGGAGAGATGAGGATAGTATGGAGAGGATGAAGTAAGGGTGAGTGAGTTTAGAGCAAGGGAGGGAGAGTGAGAAGGTGAAGGAGCTGAATCTATACTAGTAGTAGAGTAATTGAAATTCCCTTGAGCAAGAGAGAAAAATGCAAATACAGTCCCTGCTTCGCTAGCCAGTCACACTGTAGGCTACTCTCTCTCTCTCTCTCTCTCTTCTTTAATCCAACACACATGAATAGCCGCACACTCCTTTCAAGTCAAATTATCCTCTAATTACTCACGTTCCAATTAAGACTTAATTAACACTAACCATCTGCAAATGCACACAAACACACACACACAAACATGCACAGACATGTGCATAGTGTGGTACAATCTATCCTGCAGCATGGCAAGACTCCTCTCTGGAAGACTGTTTCTACATCTCTGAGGAATGTAAATTTGTATGTGCACACCAGCATGGAAATGCATGAGGGAGAGAAATGTGCGATATACGATCGTGTGTGAGCTCGCATGGCCACTCGCACTTAGAGAGAAAGCATGTCCAGTCATACATGCATGACCAAAACCTGCATGCAAACGGCTCCATTTGCATGCTGAGGCGCCAACACAAGTACACAGACAGTACATGCCACACATATGCACACAGACACTGCACACACACTATTCCCCACACCCCCCACGCCCGCCCTATTGCGCACACAGACACAAACACATACTACACACATACAGTTAATCTCACTCCCTGCAGTAATGCAGAGAGGATTGTGCTAGGATTAGAGGATATTAAATCCTTGGATTATCCAATCAAATCGTATTCTACCCCCTCCCCCACCTACGCACAATCACTGGACCAAACCATTGCACCACATCATGAGGGTAGGGGGAAGTGTGTGTATGTAAATGTGTGTGTACATGCACTATTTGGAGCAAGGATTAGGCTACAGTGTCGAATCGATGTTATCATTTTGGTCTTTTGATTTTTTTTGCCATCAAAACACTGGAGGGCAATATTCCACAAAGAGAATGAAATGTTCCCGCAAACGGAAATATAAAACTGATTACATTGTACAGCATGACAACAGGCAGTGGTGTGTGCGTGAGTGCACAGACACACACACTCGTACTCTCTCACTCGCTCTCGCTCTCGCTCACACACACACAAACACAAACACACACCCCTTCCCCCCTCAATCTCCCTCTGGAACGCTCCATCCACACAATTTCAGATGTCCATTTTCCAGAGTGCACAAGAAAGGAAAACTATTTTTATCCCTTCCCCACTATCCAGCGTTATTTCTTCCTCTCTCCTCTCCTCGATTTCCCTCTCTCCATTCTCAACTCCATAATCCCTCCCATGCCAGGCCTGATGACACTGTCATCTCTGCTTTTTCATCTTTTTCATCCTTTCCCTTCTCTCTCTCTCTCTCTCTGTCTCTCTCCTCTTTCTCTCTCTCATCTTCCTCCTTCTCCTCTCAATTTTGCTCCTACTCTCTCTCTCATTCTCGTTCTCCGTCTAAGCTACAATATGCCTTGAAGGCCCCACAACTCATTATCATCAGTGTACTAAGCCCTTATGTAATTTTTACAAAACCAAAAACAAATACGGCTAAATAGCAGCTGTGTTGACCCTGTATTTTTGCCTCTTATAAAAACCAGTTTCAGCTAGAACTACATGACTCATGAATATAAATTTCTACCTTCATGTAAAAGCAGAGCAAGTGCTACCTTGGGCTCCTTAATGTATTATTTTCACACTGAGCAGCGTTAAATCTCTATTGTTTCTAGTAGAATTAGAAGAAGTCTATTATTTCTAGTAGAGCGGAAAGAAGGGCTCTCTTACACAGACTTTAATGTATCGTGTGTGGGCCTGTGCCGATATGAAAATTTCATAGTATGATTATCTTGGCCAAAATTATCTTGATATACAATATTATCCCCATAATTATTAAGACAAAACCATAAAAACAATACTGTTATATGCTTCAATTACTTAAAAATAAATGTATCAATCGCTAGACATTTTTCTTTTTTAAACATGTTTTAATGTAAGACTGTAAAACATATGTAAAATAGTGATGTTTGGGTCTGTTATTCAGCCTCCCAACAAGTTGCCGGTTATCACGGTGGTGACGGTAATAAAAATTAGGGCCGGTGTCATAAATGTTGTTTTTTTTTACCACGATATAAAGTATTATTGGTTATTGTTCTATCCCTAATCGTGTGTGTAAAAATTTTTGTTGGCTTTCGGAGTGCATATGGCATGTGTGTGGGTTGGTGGGTGGGTGTGTATGTGCATGTGCACCTGTGTGTGTGACCAATCCCATAAAACCAAGAAGGTAGCGTGCAACTCCCCAGCTCCCTGATGAAGCTCCCTGTACATCTACCATTCCAGTTCACGCCTCAGCCCTGCAGCTGGATGAAGAGATTGAGATGTGAGAAATAAAGAGAGAAGTGAGTGAGCGGGAAGGTGGAGGAGCCCAACAGCACTGCTCCACCCCTCCTCTCTCCCATCTCTCTATCGCACCACGTTAGTCTTTGCATCCCCCGGGTTACCTAGCAACCTGGCATCTCGCTCGGCTCCGTTGCCTGGCAACGGGGGCCTGCAACCATAATACAACCTCCTGCGCGCCCCATCCCCCTGCTCTCATCCCTCCTCCCTCTGTCTCTCTCATTCCATTCTTCACACCTGAGAAGTCTGCCCTCCTTCTCCTCCACTCAATCCTTTATCTGGCAGTTAACCCTTCATCAGCCTCTCCACTGGAGCATGGATTACCGACATATTCTCTTGTCTCTCTCTCTCTCTCTCTTTATCTCTCTCCATAGTAATGGTATCAAACCGTGCATGAAGCAGAACTAACTACCCTGTTGATCCGTATAATATTATGCTGTTTTTGTCAAACCCCAATGAGAACATTCTGTATGCAGCAGAGGAGCACTCACTGAAATTTGATCCTTTGGATTTAGTCCAACATAATCCAACAGCACTATAGCGGATAACTGTTAGACCTATGCACTTGGACCTTCTTTCTATTTTAGGGAATATAAGTCCTTTGGGAAATGAGCTGGTGAATTAAAAAGGCCGCTCAAAGGCATACAAATTCATGATTGCAAAAATTTCATATTCACTGAGATTACATTCAGTAGAGAAAAAGCATTTCGACTGTGACACATTTTTGGATGCTCTGGCACTTGCTGGCTCTCTACTCTTTTTTTTCTTTGGAATTCAAACAATACAGTCACCATCATGAGTCAGCTTTTAGGTAATTTTTATATATGTTGGAAGAACAGTTAAATAGCTATAATATGGGGCCACGATGTCCCATTTCAAGGCATTAAAAGCAATTGGACAAATAAAGATTATTTAAAAAAAAGTAATTTTTAGACTGTCAATAAGACATTTTATGTTTGAATAAATTATTACAAAGTGTCTAAAGTGTCAAACCACGTGCCATGTAGAGATGCTTTTGTAGATTTTTTTTTTTTTTTTACTATTGTGACCTATTGTTATCTCTGGATATAAATACTCAACCAGAGTGTCTGTACTTTCAACTATTCTTATGGTCACTGGATGATTCTCAGAAGTTAATATATAGTTAATAAAGCAAGAACATGCCATAGTACAAATAATTGTGCAGCTCATAATATGTAAGGTTATTGTCTAAACTAGTCATGCAGTTTTGAATTTTTCCAGACACAATGAACTCTGTATTTTTACCTACAACACATTGGTGTGTTCACACTTTTTCAGGGACATGGTGAAGATAGACTTAGACTCACTTTATATTGTACATAGGCCTATATTTATTAGCCCAAAAATATATTAATATCTTCTAAATTAGAAATTATATCCAAATGTAAAGCCCATACAAATAGAAACTAAATCCTAAAACATTATAAACCTAACCTATTGGAGTTCCGGGACTGTGCATTATCTGAAATGAATAATGATTTGTACTGTATTCTGTGGTTGGGTATGAGGGAGGAAACACCCAGAGGGTAGAGAGGGCTTGAATTGCACTATGTGGAGAAGTCACTGTGTCAATTTGATATTCTGTTTGCCTGTCTGTCTATTTTGTAACAATGTCTGTCTTTATCATCAGTATTGTGTGTTCTGACGCAAAACTAATTTCTGTACCAAGAGACAAAAAATAATTATCTCATCTAATCTATAAAACTTTGTTTAAAAACTAAATCATAAATCACTCACAAAGTGCAGTGTACATTGGCTTAGATTCACTGTCTACTGGCTTTATCAATTTTCTTTAAACCTAAAACCTATATGAACTAAAACTGCTCAAAACTATATCATCAGGACAACTATCAACTGTCTCTTGTTGCACATTAACTGAATGAAAGTCTGTGGAGATGTACAAGCCCAGTTGTCCCATTCTCCTTCCTTCTGCTGCTGGACGGGGCATTGTGAAGAGGAGTGATGTAAGCCAGCGTAATATGGTAGTATAAGGCTAGAGATTGGCCCTGCGGTGTGAAAAGGCCATTATCCAGACAGCAGGTTGAAGTGTGGTTAGAGAGGAGACCTCAGAGCGGAGGTCACACCCCAGGTGCCACTAAAGTCCTGTCAGCCCCTCACCAGCCTAATCACACACACACACACGAACACACACACACACACACACACACACACCAGTGGCCCCCTCTGACAGATGTCTCTGTTTAAACTGACAGAAGTGCGCCCCGACGGCCTCCCACGCCTCCACCACCCAGCAAACCCCCTTTCTTCCACGCACCGCCCCACCTCCCCCTTCCTCCACGCTCATTATGGCAAACTTTTGTCTTGCTTCCTCCTTCTCTCTCCCCCCTGCCTCCTCTGCTCCTCCCCTGTCTCCCCCTCCCCCCTCCGTGTCTATACAGCCCTATTCATGCCAAACCTCTTCATACCCCTCCTTCACTGCTCTCAACCCCCCTTTCATTCAGAGTTCACACACTCATTCAGCCCCCTCATATAGGCCTTCTCTATCTGTCCATCTCAGTTCAGACACATTAATATTACATGTTGAAACATGGTGTCTGGAATGGAGGTTGTAGGTTTTAGTCAAATACAATCATATGGACTGAATGAAACACCTTAACTCATCTATCCTATGTTGTTAAATCCTTTTCATTCCAATTGCAGAGGGTTTTCTTTTGTTTTACTTAAAAGTTTATGTTTTCCTTTATGTGCCAACAGAGCCAACAGAGCCCATTTAATTAAAATATTAGATAATTTAGAAAAAAAATGAATCCCCTCTATATCTCTTTAGCTGTCATTTTTTTTAAATTTAATATTTTATTTGAAGTCACAGAAATATTGTCAGGGCACCACGCACTCCTTACTATCGGTTGTTTGTAATGTTGGTTATCTGGGAATTGAAGCTTCTTGTACTCATTGCAAGTCACTCTGGATAACGGTGTCAGCTAAATTTGTGAAATGTAAAGTGTGATGTAGAAAATTGTGTGGCCATTAATCTCAAAATAAGGCTGTTTTTCAGAATTCCTGAAAAGGCTGAATACAGACTGAAAATGTAGATGGTTCTTACGCAAACTGAGATATGTAGTGAGGATTGAGCTGTTCCTGTTCAGATTTTGACTATTCAGTATGCGCACTGAGGATTTTGGGTTTAGGGTTTAGGCTTCTTTGTCCTTCCAATTGGTATGATGGAAAATTGGACCATGGACTTTTCTACTTTTCATGTCTTTCCAAAAAGGCATTGCCTTTAAATTTAAATAAGTTATGGTTAGGACCATGGCGCAAAAAGATTGAACTGGCAACATACCCTAGGGACATTAATTTGCTAAAAAATATAAAATATATTTTACAAAATCTGAAATCATTTAGGCTATTCCACATTTTTGCCTAGAAGAAATCACTTAATTTTTTTAATATCAAAAATAGGTTTTACATAAAAAGACATTTTTCTTACAGACAAGCCACTCTCCAAATGCATTATTCATTGCACTAAAAGTTTGCGCACACACTTTGCCACATCTGCATCACATACTAATTGAATGTTCCTGGAATATCATCTTTTCCTATTCCTATAAATTTGTTCTTCTGTACTCTCATGGTTACATGCATACAGTTGATGGTTCCAAAGACGTTTGGAAAGGAGCACAATCACATCTGTACTTGATTGTGCTTCTTTGCGCATCAGTCAGGCCAATATTGGGTACGGCTGCTCATTGCTGTTAAGAACTGGCAATGGGAGACAGAGGCCTGAGATACTTCGACAACATCCCTGGACTCCCTGTCCAGCTGACGCAGGACCTGTTGCCAGGGTGGAAATGGCACATGTTACCTGAAGTAACACGGGAGGGATGTTGGCTCTGCGATCTGGCTCTGCAGACCAGCAGCACAGCTCAATGATCAAGGCCCTATCCATGTGCAAAACGCTAGGAGCACTGGGCATCTGTTAAACTCAGCACATTTAAGTGATTTCTTGGCACCCTCTTCGCGACCTGGCACTACTTTTCTTTCCTGATGATTCCTTGAAAACCCGAACACAGAAATGGCAGGACACATTTCGTATCCATATCAAATTGCTTTAAATAAAATTTCAAATATTCAGAGACAAATCAACAGCATTGCAGTCTAATTCATTTCCTTCACGTTTCCGTTTGATGTCTTTGGCTTTTATTAGTAATCAGATTTCTTTTATTTACATCACAAAATCAATGGGAGCACTAGACAGCACAGAGTTTCGAGTGCGTAAATAAAGCAGCTTACAAATGGATTAAGTCAAAGTCAGAATCCGTGTATCATAATACGAAGGTGGAGATGCCTTGATTTCCATCTCAAGCACCACTCCGCTGTGCTTTAGTCAAGGTGTGAAGCGAGCCCTAAGTTACTAGAACAAAGCACGTATATAGTCTAGAATCAGATGCAATAATGATAACTGATAATTGTAACTAAACAGTCCTTCCCATTCTATGAATTTGGAGTCTAAGCCCTGCAGATTTTTGTAGCTGGCTGGATTTATAAAGCAGATGGTGTGTGATATGGACTCAACTCAACTTTGGGCTACTTTAGAGCTCAGCATCTGAGAGACACAGATTTGGCGGTGAACAAACACATACCCTGGTAATCATGTGTCTCCACACAATACATGATTTTCAAACTGGCCAAAATACAAATGTTTCCGTGTGTGAATGTGTGTGCGTGTGTGTGTGGGCCAGGCCTTAAAGAGACAGGCCCTCTCCAGGGTCAGGCTTTTATGGAGCCGTGATTAGATTCTGCCTCAATTTTGTGGTGAAATATGAAGCAGGCACTATCTCTCTCTTTCGCTCTCTCGTGCGTGCACAAACACGCTCACAGGCACGCACGCACACACACACACACACACGTGCGCGTGCGTGCGCGCGCGCACACACACACACACACACACACACACCAAACACTTTTGTTTAAAACAAACAGGCTAAATCCCCCTCGGTCTTAGCTGTACACAGCCCCACACAAACACCCCTCTACTCTGCATACCCCCTCTGTATCACTCTCTCTGGCTCTTTCTTCTTCTGTCTTTCTCTCTCACACATACACACACACACAAAACACTTCATTCTACACCTGTCCCTCCAATCCCCTCCCATCCCACACACAGTGAGGATAAAAATAGAGAACTAGAATGAGGGAGGGGGGAGCGATACACATCACAAACCCCATCAGGCAGGGAGAGATAGAGGCAGAGGGATGGCAAAGGAGCAAGAGACAGAGAGAAAATGAAAGAGAGAGAGACAGGGAGAGAGATAGAGAGAGAGAGAGAGAGAGAGCTGGGGTCTGTTCTAAATTGAAAGTGCAGCAGTAAGCAGTGAGGGGGAATAGTAAACAGTGCTGCTGACCACATAAATATGCTAAATTAGCCTACAAAGTCGCCCTAGTGGATAATTGCTCATCATAGCTTTGCCCCGTAGGGAGGCTGCCTGCCAGGCATCTTAGATTCCACATGGAAACACACACAGAACATACACACATTACACATCCCGTGTGGATCTGATAAACATCAGCCATCAGCTAGAAGTACTGGACGTACACATGGAAAGACGGGACTAAGTGGAAAAAAACAGGAACGAACATACTGCTGGGATACAGTCTCACTCCACGTTCGTAGAGACGCTTGCAAAACAACATATTTTTCGATCGTCAGTGAATCAAATCTAAACATCAATTTCTATATTTATTAGCCATGTCGACTTCTACATATTTGGCTGTCCTTTAAGAATTAGTCATGTTGTAATGCTAACAGGGATGAAAAGGAACTGGCAGCATCACTGGAGATTTGCTGTAGCTGCTGTAGCTGCACCCTGCAACGTTCCCCGCTGGCCCATGTGAATCCTACTACTACTACTACTACTATACTGTAGCCTACATGAATATAAACTATAGCCTAGTCCAGGACCAAAATGATAAATTACTTCTCTCACTCTTGGACCCAGGCTCATTAAAAGATATTACAGCTCTTGTCATGTTAGTATGATCCAGCATTAGGCCTGCAACTATTTTATTAGCTTAAGAAATCAAGGTCCATACCGAATGCATTTAATCAATATCACTATACAAACTTTCAATATACTTTTTATAGGTGCATCGATCCTCTGCTGTACCAGTTATTGTTAACTACTTGTCCTGTAGAACTACTTATGCCTTGTTTAATAATTCAGTAGGCATCCAGTATTTCATGGGAAGTAAAGTGTGTGTGTGTGTGTTTATATGTGTGTGTATGTGTGTGTGTGTGTGTGTGTGTGTAGGCTTCGGTTTGGCTCTAATCAAAGAGCAGGGAGCAGAGTGCTGCCTGGAGAGCAGTGAAGCGTGACAACACACACCTGGTAAGCTGCTTATCACACTTTAATTTCACCTACACTGGGATCTGTGGATGCGAGCACGACCAAACGGATGTATGTGTGTGTGTGTGTGCGTGTGTGTGTGTGTGTACATGTGTGCGTGCGTTTGTGTACGAACACTTGTGCGTACGTGTTTGAAGTAGAATGAAGATGAAGGGAGTGATAAACAGAGAGAGAAGAGAGTGGAGATTAAATGGAGAGAGAGAGATATCGACGGCAAAGAACAAAAGAAAATGATAAGGGGAAAAGATAAGGGAGGAAATACAGCAGCAGTAGGCTGGGGAGAGATAGAGCGATAAATAGAGTGTGGGGGAAGGGAGATATGGGGTTAAAATCTAAACAGGCTGTGAGTCAAGTGTGGCAAATGGTGGGTTTGAGATGGGCCGAGGCCTGATGAAAAGAAAGAGAGAGGGAGGAAGAGTGAATTGGGTGAAGTGAAGGGGGAGGAGAAGGAAAGATGCATGTGTGGAGGAATAAAGAGATATGAAGATGGAGCAAGAAGAGTTTTGCATGGATGATTAAGGTGAATTGTGTGTGTGTGTGCGCGCGCGCACGTGCGTGTGTCTGTGGCAGGTGTATGTGAGCACGTATGCAAAGTCTTCCTGTCCCTGAGGTGAGGAAGGGTCACAGCTCCTTTGTCTGAGACCAGCCTTCTTGACTCTCTTGACTAGAGGCTGAACTCTGACCTTTGACCTCGGACACACGCTGTCGGCTCACCGCCACTTCCCCTCTTGACTAACAAGACGCACTACTCATAAGTCAGCAGTGTACCTGTAGCCTCTGGAACAAGCTATAATCAGACACGTCTACTGTAAATCAATGTGCCACTGTGGTGAAGTATATTACATGTCTCGTATATATGATAATGAGCATCATAAAATATAACTTTGCTATCCAGTGACCCCTCAGGAAGAGACGGTGTTTAGACTAGTGATACACTACTAGTCAAAAGTTTGGACACAACTATGTTTTTCATTATCTTAGAGCCATTTTGATCTAAAGGCTTATGCTTGAATGCTTGAAATTGTTTTTTTAGACTAATATAAATAGTTAAGTTGATGCCTATGTATGAATTTCTTTTCAAAACAATTTGCCTTTCCATCAAGGCAAAGGGCGGCTATTTTAAAGAATCGAAAATATAAGATAGTTTTTGTTTAACACTTTTTTGGTCACTGCATAATTCCATTCAAGTATCATTTCATAGTTTTGATGTCTTTACTATTATTCTAAAATGTGAAGAATAGTAAAAATGTGAAAAGTAGTAAAAATTGCCAGACTTATTTAAAATATGAATGCATGTACACACATCCTGAAATGTCCTGTCCTGTTAATTATAAGCATCATCAAGGTAAGCCCAACAATTACAGACAATTGATAGAGCAGATTTTCACTTAACCGCATATTTTCCTCATTATCCCCTTTTGATCCAACCCCAGCATGCAAATGTGAATGAAAAAAGTAGCCTTACCACAGAAAACCAAAAAATGGCAATACCAAAGTACCATCAGTTTTCAAGTGCAAATAAGCACTGATATGTGACAGCTAAACATGAGCTTTTTTCATCTGGAAGTCCTACCCCAAGGGAATCTATGTACCACATCTAATACACCAAAAAATCTGTGTGCTACAGTGGGACTTGCTTGTGGTTCCACTGTTTAATTTCTCCCACTGTGACGAATGCATATTCTCTCTCTCTCTCTCTCTCTCTCTGTGCCTCCTTTCCCTCTCTGTGTCCAAATTAAACACAAGGCGCACGACACTCAGATAAGGCCATCTGTTCATCTCTCTCTCTTTCTCTCAATCCCTCCATCCTTTTCTCATTTTCCAATCTGACACTCTACTGCCCCTGCTGAAGCTAGCGAGGGACAGTTGAGGTATAGTTCCTCCGCATCCCTCTGTGTGTCTGTCTCTCTCCTTTCATTCGTCTACTGGCTGATTGGAACCGTTAAATCAGCGTTAAATCCCATCACTGAGTGACAGACAGGGGCGGCCACAACACTCCCTAGCATCGGACTCGTTACCAAACCTTTAATTGCTTGGCCACGGATGTAAGAGAAACACTGTGTGTGTGTGGGTGTGTGTGTGGGTGTGCGGTGCCATGGTTCTATTAAAGTTGTATGCCGTGACTGAAATTCCACCAGTGCCCACAATTAAGAGCGATCCCAAGATTCAACTCCCCTGTAACCAAGACTAACATGCACGCACGCACACACACAGACACACACAGACACACACACACACACACGTATACCTCAGCCCCTTTGCCCCACCGTGAGCCCAGGATCTGACTATGAAAATGAGTTTGCGAGAAACTAATCATGCAGCTTAACAAGTGGAGCGAGGGAGGAGGGCGAAGGGGGGAGGAGAGGGAGGAGAAGGAGGAGAGGGAGGAGATGGGGGTGTGAAACGGTCAAAAGGGTCAACTAATCAAGAGGAGGGGAAATGAGACGAAGGGTAGAGGAACTGGGGGTGGGGGGGGGTGGAGATGGAGGGAGTGTGTGTGTGAAAGAGAGAGAGGGAGAGAGAGAGAGACTGAGACTAACGCTAAGAGGAGGACTTAGGAGAAGGGTTATCATAAATGACTGTGAAATGAGAATCCGAGGAGGGAGTACGAGTGCGAGTGCGCAGAGAAGAAGAAAAAAAAAATAAGTGAAAGATAGGAGGACGGGAAAAGGGGATGAGAGAGGGATACCATGAAGAGATTTCAGAGGGGAGAGGAACGAGCGATGAAAGGGAATGGGGGTAGAATAGTGAACAGAACATTCTGTAATATTCTACTGGGGCAGAGCAACTGGGAGACATGAAGGGAGGAGTTGAATGGAGGACAGAGGGGATTTGATAAAAAAAAAAACATAAATGGAATGAGGGAATGGATGGAGGGTTGGGGGGAAAAGAAAGGAGGAATAAGGAAGAGATGGCAAAGCAATTTTTAGGGAGAGAAAAGAATGGGATAATAGAAGGGTGTATGAGAGGGAGGGAGAATCATCTGAGGTCATTTCTAAATTCAGTCAGAGAAAGCGAGAGGACAGAGAGGAAGGAGGAGGAAAGACAGAGGCATGGAGAAAGGGTGCAGAGATGTACTACAGAGCTGCAGACAGAGACAGGAAAGGAGGGGCAGATGGACAGAAAAGAGGAAACACAAGCTAGGATGAATGAAGGGGGGATCTTGAAAAACACAAAGGGAGGAATTGGGTTGGGTTGTATAGTGGACTCCAAGCCAACATATAGCCACCAAACAAATGTTTCTTAGTTGTTCTTGTAGATTCATGTAATCTTTTCTCATACCATATATAAACTTATTATACGATATATCGCCCCTGGCAGGACGATATATCGTATAATATCGATATTGTGATGTGAGACCAGATATCATCTGGGATTTTGGTTATCGTAATATTGTGAAATACCTTAAATTAATTAATTACTTCTTCCTGGTCTTAAAGGCTGCGTTACAGTAAAGTGATACAATTTTCTGAACTTATTAGCCTGTTCTGGCTGAGAAAAATCAACGATTGCCTTTACCAGCTCATCATATCCACATTACTGATTACCGATTACACATTACTGATAACTAATGATCATTACTAATTTTCAAAATTTTCTTGTGTGTAAATATCTTATGAAAGCACGAACACTCCCAAAATATCATCACATTATCGATATTGAGGTATTCTGTGTAAAATATAGCGATATTTGATTTTGCCAATATCACCCAGCCCTATATAAACTCAAAACCTCAAAACTCAAAACCTCAATGTTTCAAACTCAAATATAAGTCAACAGGCAAGTGGAAAGAAATCAGTGTTGTGCTGTGTATAGAGTGCGGTGGGATTGAAAAGTGTGTACGTAGCTTCCATCTACAGCTAGGACTCCCTTCCCCTTAGCCCTTCCCCATCGACTTTCCCTCATTGATTCTGCCTTCCTCTCAATGCAATAGGTGGGTTCAACCAATTCACTGAAATCAGATAGACAAGCTAAAATATGGGATGTCTTTATCAAATCACATTTCATATTCTTGCCAATAAAATAACAATTTTCTTCAAAGGACGTTGGCTCAAACAGGACAGAATAGGGGGATGGGATCTCTTTGATATACATCCCAAAGGGGAAGGACACGGACCCATACTCCAAAGGGAGGGGAGGCACGTGCGGAGAGACAGTAATGTTCCTCATTAACAGTCCATGTTTATTGAAGAGCCAGCACACGACAACCACACCCTCGTTTCAGTACCAGTCTTCCTCTGGGGTGTTGCATGCTGGCTCTTCAGTAAATCCGGACTATTAATGAATATCCTTCCTTCCTCTGTGTGTGTGTCCGCTCTGTTTGGACTACTTGCGATTGACTCTTTATTTGGCAGTGCAATGCATCTATCCACTTGTAAAGTAGACCTACAGATAATTTTCTTTTGCTGCAAGGACTCTGTCACTGATGTCATCTGTGGTGATAGAATAAGGAAATGGCAGACAGGGAAGGAAAAGACAAAAACAAGTGCAGAGGGAGGGATGAGTAAAGGGACAAAGGGCAGCATTAGAGAGAGGAGGAAGGAAAGACAGCAGACAGTGGAAAGGTGATTTTCGTGGAAAGGTCGGACTCCTTAGTGGGCCCTAATTGGATTAATGTCAGTATTAACACTGTGTGTCTGTACGTGTGCGTGTGTGTGTGCACGCATGCAGAGGCATACCCGCCTGTGTGGAAAAGCATTCGTGATTGCAATACATATGTATGCATGGATTTGTGCTTGTGTGTCTCAGAAACTCTCCCCTCCCCCAAAGTTTACAGCCTTTTCTCCACGCTCTCCTCCAACCATTTTCTCACAGAGATCTTATCAACACCCCAGCCTGAGGAGAAGGTGCAGGAAATGCAACTCAGATCTAGCGGCAGAGAGACGGAGAGAGAGAAAAAAGTAGAGAAAGACTGAGAGATGGCGAGGGTATGTTCACCATCCTGTTGTAACTGTTGCAAATTTGACTTTAGATAGAGTTAGGAAAAATGTGTCATATTTCGAAGACGCATCCCACACTTTCACACCGCTCTGTCTTCGTTGAGGAGAATCGAGTAGCTACTGCTGATGTTAAAGTAGGTTAAAAATACAAAATGTTCCAAAACAGTTACTGTAAAATCCGTTTTTAAACTGCAGTGGAAACCAGGTCAGAGAGAGAGAGAGAGAGAGAGGAGGGAGAGTGACAGAGAGGTACAGCCTATGAGACAGACAAAGAGCTCGCGTAGTGCCCCATCCATAATGAACAGCGTCCTACCCCGGCCCAGCCGCAGCACACGATCCCTCACTGGAGAGACTGAGGGAGACTGGGACGAGACAAAGGGGAATGGCCACATTAATTACACACACGCTCTAGGCGGGAGCTATCACCGGGGGCCAGCAGAGGAAAGGGATCGAGGGAGCGACGGAGAGAGAAAGAGAAAGAGAAAGAGAAAGAGAAAGAAATGGAGATCATAATGCTAGTGGAGTTCCCTATGTGTCTCCTGTGAGAGGGAGTGTTTGTCCTTTGCATGGCGCTCCACAGCAAGACGCCTGCTGGCTGTTGAGTTATGTCACAGTGTTACTAATGGGAGCTGAACCTCCAGTAGCAGACAGCACTGCTAGGACACAACATCATACACTGTTACACACTCATGTGAGGGCTTTGTGTGTGTTCGGGCGGGTGTGTGTGTGGGTGTGTTTGTGTGTGTATGTGCGGATGTGTGGATTGGGGGGTGGGGCCTCTTGTGATATGTGCATGTGTATGTGCATGTTTGTGTGTATCTTTGTGTGTGAAGTGTATAGTGTGTCTGTGTGTGTATGTGTGTATGTGTGTCTGTGTGTGGGTAGGTGGGTGTGTGTGTGTGATGTGCACTTACGCCTGGTAGTGTTTTCTGCTCATGTAGAGCGCTCTGGGCTTTCAGTGCCGACTCTCTCGCACAGTACGTCAGAAACGCACATCCTGTCAGACAGAGAGAGAGAGAGAGAGAGAGCGTGAGAGAAAGAGAGAGAGAGAGAGAGCGAGAGAGAGAGAGTGAGAGAGTGAGAGAGAGAGAGCAGGGGAGGATGGAGAAGAATGTTGAAATATTTGGAGGATATCACACAAGCTGCAGGTCAAACAGACAGAAAGACATAAACAAATATAGAAATATGGACAGACACACAAACGACAATACACATACGCACACATACGCGCACACACGCGCACACACACACACACCCACACACACAATACAGACAGCCACACACCCTTTAACTGTCTTGTCTCCTGTCATTTGTCTTTCCCTCTTTGCCCGTCACCTATTCTGAATTATCGCTAGGCCGAATCAAGAGAATCCAAAAAAATAATTATTCATGCACTTTCATAGTACTTGACAACACCATGATGATGCACTCTAGAGCGGCAGGGGTCTAGAGCGGAGAAGGACATTTCACGGCACGGCACAGTTCAGAACGGCACGGCACGAGTCAGCACACAGGACAGCACCACAGTGACAGTGTGCGCGGGGCTAACAAGCCCCCGGGGAATAACAGGCTTGGCACAGTAAGGTTCCCGCCTATAGCAACCACTACGCATGCCTCACGATCACTCCAAATACACCCCTCTGTTCTCCTGTGTGCTGTACCTGTGTCTGTGTGTGTGTAGGGGGGAAGGGGTAGGTAGTAGAGCTGTCTGGCCAGAGCTGTTTACTACACCTGTCACCAGCACTAAGACAACAAGATTAGCAGCAGGTTAGCATCCCAGTAACATCTCAGACAGACTAAAGTAGATTCAGAGTAAAGAAAATATTGGACGATTAGGAAGAAAAGGCAGCGTTCACTAAAGCGTTTACACAGAACCACATCTGAGGGATTGAGAATGACTCGACATAACAGCACACAGACGCAAAAAAAAAACCAAATACACAAAGAAGGACAAGGGCACACACACACGCACACACACACACACACACACACACACACACATGCACACTCACACACATATGCATCTTACACTCCATCTCATTGCTTTTAAGAGGGGCTTACTGTGGCTATGGGGATTCTCAAAACAAGAGATTCTTTCCGTTGTGTCACACAGGCTTACAGGCCCATTACACTGATTGGAGCATACAGCCTAATCTGGTTCATAACACACAGGACCCCAGGTCATGGTGTGTGTGTGTGTGTGTGTGTGTGTGTGTGTATGTACACTACAGTTTATTACTGATCTAGTGTTAGAACTGGGCATCACTTTGGGGCTGGCAGAGACAACTCATTCATTTCTGTTACTGTGACCATGGGGTCACGCCCAGCTTAACTTGTCCTGTATGGGTACACACACACACACACACACACATGCATGTATCCAAAAGACAGGGTCAGGACACGTAACTTAGTAAGGCGAGAGGCATACAGACAGAAAGAAAACAAAGTAAAGCCAGAGAAACAGAAACAGAATCAGTGCATCTACCTGCGAGACTGATCCTACTGTTCTACAGTTCATGATTAGGAGGCTCTAACTATACCACATTATGATAAACCTATATATCATACTTTTATATATTATTCTAATGAGGAATATAAACTAGAATGTCCACATATCTCAATAAGATCCTAAACTGGAACCTGATTCCTGGTAATTTTTGGCACACGCATCGAAACGCATGAAGGATTTTCGATGCACAGTGTATGTGTGGTGAATGAGTTCGTGTTTGGCTGTTAGCGCTCTCGCTTTTACAGTGTGAACAGGAGATGGAGACGAGAGCCAGTGTGACAGTTTCCATGGTGACATGTGACACTCAGCACAGGATGATCCACCCATCTATCTGCCTCACTGTCACACCTCTATCTATCCATCAATCCATCAATCCCTCTACCCAATCTATCTATCTATCTATCTATCTATCTATCTATCTGTAAGTCTGCTGTATGTCTATGCTGTGTGGTGATGATGAGACCAACCTTTGTGCATGCCAGTGTATTTGTCCTTTATCACAGTTAACTCATAGATCTTGCCAAACTGCTCGAAGATGGGCTTGAGGTCCTTCTCCTCCAGATTCCGGGGAATCTGCCCCACAAACAGCTTGATGGCATCGGCCTCCTTCATCGGGACGGAGCGGAGAGGGCGACTGGGTGCCGCAGGGGTTGGGGCTGAGGGGATGCTGGGCGAACAGATCAGGAACAGGTAGTGCTGAAGAAGAGGAAGCGAGGCCGGATGAGGCTTTAGGTCAGGTGGCAAGAAAGGTGGAGGAAAAAAAAGGAAGGAAAACAAAGACAGACTAGAATCAAAAATGACAATAATAGGCTGTTACGATAATATTCCTTTAGGCACAAACTGTGTCTGTGGTATTCAATAGTAAGTTCATAGTGACGTTATCATATTTTATGGATTTATTATTATTATTGTTATTTTTATTTTTTTTTACCTCATATGGTATCACTATATGCCTATAGGGGCTCATAGTTTTGTTTTTTATAGTAGGCCTATCTTTCTAAAATGTATTGTAGGATTACTATAGCTCTTTTGTAAAGGGGAGGAAGACGAATAAACAACAAAAACAATAAGAATTGTCATTTTCTTAAATAAAGCTCTTACTCAAATAATTTGAACAGGCCAACTATTAGGCTACAGAATTTGTATCCCCAAAAATGTAAAGGAACAAATTATTTGTGTGACTTTATTGATTATTTATTGCCAACTCCGATGACAAAGGGCTCGAGCAGCTTCTCGTAAAACAATTATGCAAATGTTAATTAGCCAATCAAAAAACAATAATTGCACATTCTTCCAATTAAATAGATATCAAGTGAAATATCAGTAATCGCGCATTACCTTTTGATGGATAAAGGGCGCTCAGGATCCCTAAACATAAAAAGAAGAAAAATAGTGTGATTGGGGGTAAATCATTGCTATAGAGCGGTTTCTTTGTTTAGCCAGCTGTAGGTTACAGCATACACACTGGATGTCATGGGGCTCTCTTGCTCTTTGTCCGATCCCCCTCAATGTACACACACACACACACACACACACACACACACACACACACACGCACACACACACACACACACACACACACACACACACACACACACACACAAAGCACACACACCAGAACAAAACAACATGGGAATATATAGGCTATATGCATTAAAGCTCTTACCGTTTTAAGAGGCTGCTTACAGCTAGACTCCTCTCTACAAATCACAAATAAAAGAGGGATGCTCCGCTCCGGTCCCCGTTGTTGTCCTCAGCGCGCTTTCCGTCCCGTCCTCCTCCCTCTGGATGCTCTCCGCTCTTTGTGCCTGCCGTCTCTCCCTCTCTCCTCCTCGGTGTCTAACGGGGTAACAGACCGGCTCGGCTGTGTTTTTACCCCGTGTTGCTGGTCTGGAGTAGCGGAGGGTCCTGGCAGGTAAACGTCGCTCTCCAAATCACAGCTTGTCACCGGTCCCTCTGAGATCAGACAGCCCGTCCCCTCGTCACGACTCTCTCTCTCAAATCCGGAGAAGCTAGATCCTCTTTAACGAAAGCCCACTCCAACTTCTATTTAATTTACAAAATGACAGTAGGCTACCCTACCGCCTAATTGTCTTTTCAATTAGGGTAACTTCCCAGAGACTTAAACTTGCTTGGTCTGTTAACAGCTAGCTTCTTTTCAGGCTTGCCGTTATTGTTCGAACCGTTAATGGAAGCTAGTCTCACTTATTTTTTGGCTAATTGTTTTTTCCTTTAACGTCTCACTCTTCTTACGGCTAGATAGCTTTTCACGTCCAATGCCGGTATCTCCCCTTCTCTCTCTCTCTCTCTCTCTCTCTCTCTCTCTCTCTCTCTCTCTCTCTCTCTCTCTCTCTCTCTCTCTCTCTCTCTCTCTCTCTCTGTTCCTCTCTCTATCTATTTATCCATCTATCTCTCTCTATCTTTCTCTCTCTCCCTCCCCCTCCTCTCTCCCAAACGGTTGCCAGTCTGTGACGTAACATCCAGGGACCGTCGACAACTCTCTACTCTTCAGAAAAAATAAATATTTTATTCCCTTCGCCGTCTTTTAAGCCTAAACGAATTAAACTCACGCATACAACAAAACATTCGACGTTTACACCGACAAAATTCATTTTTGAAGGTATTTTAAAAGTACGCCCAGATGTCGGTTTGCGGTTAATGAGGTGCGGAACGTTTGCAGACGCTGCCTCGTGCTGTGCGCGGAGCCGCCTATTGTTCTAGCCGCGAGCCCTGGCCTTGGTGCTGAAACGCTGCTTCTTGATATCAAGCGCGCCGCTGGACCGCCGTGCACGCCGTCACGACTACTACAGCTGTTCACGCGCGCGCCCAAAATCACACACGCACACACACAAATACAGAGAGAGAGAGAGAGAGAGAGAGAGAGAGAGAGAGAGAGAGAGAGAGAGAGAGACCGAGAGCGCTTGGGGTTGGAGTTGGCCTACTTTGCAGCTAGGCCTGTATTTTGGAAAACCAGCCGAAATCTGGCTATTTTATTTCAGCGAGAAGTGTGAAAATGTAATTCATAGTGCTGATGAGAGACAGGCAGAGTGAGCATGGCTACACACAGGAACTGACAGATATTACAAGATATTATAAGGTATCGCATCTAATCTATCTTTGTGGCGTGTGCGCGTGGGGAGAGCGGGAGTTGGAAAGAGAGAGAGAGAGAAAAAAAGAGAGAAAGAGTCACAGGGTTCAGGGTAATTTACTCTGAAAGGTCACCATCTGCCTTCCTTGCCTCGTGCCCCCTGAGCCAGCACCCCCATCCCCCATAATATACACCCACACAACACACACACAGTTTACACATACACACACGCTCGCTCGCATGTATATCACCACACCAGGGGCTTCTTATAGACCCAGCACCGGCAGGAAAGGCACGCAACGCTCGCGCCCCGAGGATGTAAACGGTGTACCGGCAGATAAAGTATAACGGGCAGCACGCCAACGGAATTCCCTGTAAGCCTCGGTCTTCATCCCTTGCATGATGTAGCTTAGGCTGGTAGTGGAACCAGGGATGTATAGTGGAGGGAAAACCCTACTAAACTCCCATTTACTCTGGGTTTTTTCTTGTGGAATAGAGTTTACCCGCCTTTTTAAGCTGACATTAATATTTATGGCATGAATGCATCGTGTGCATCATAGTAAGCGGCAGCAGACCGATGTAAGATAGCGTCTGATAAAGGTTGTTTTGTGCCAACTGGAGGAGTTTATACCCACATTTTTTTATTTAGCCTACTACTACCTCACTGGTCAGGACCTGTGCATGAAAAAAACACATGGTCTATAATGTGCATAATATAGACATATGGAAACTGAGAATGACAATCCTTTGTTTCCATTTTCTTGAACCCTAAACCTCTTGCATTCTAGGATGTTTGATATGACGTGTGGATCAGACCCAGCCACTCCTTGTCTTGCTCCTTCATATTTGGACTAAGCAGCAGTATTCGCCTATCTTGAATCAATAAAAACTAGTCATGTCACACTGCAGAGACTACTAGTACTGAAAAGAGGCATTTATCCCACAGGCAGACTCATTTTCTGAGGGGGAAAACTCTGCCTTGTCATTCTCCGTTTTGTGCATGAGACACAATGGCGCCATCAGTTGGAGCAAACTGGTAATGTCAGTGTAGTAGCACAGTAGTTGGAGAGGAATTCATTGATAACACAAAAACAAATACTGGTCAAAAAATAAATAACGTTCACTTTACAAAATAATTTGCAATAATTTGCACACACACAAAACACCCCACCTTTATTCAATGTTAATGATGAAACTGATGAGAAATTATGAAAAAAAAACATTGAGCATTCCAGGCCATTAGCCCATCCGCTCAGACTTTATGAGAAAAGGAAAGAAAAAACAAACTTGACATGACACCAGTTAATTTCTCTCTTGTATCAATTTTATTCGAAATGAAGCTTTGTGATAGCAATTTTCCCACACAGTTTTGCGCTTTTGCAAATAATAATAATAATAAAAAAAATCGTTCATTTATCAATAATAACAATCTCATAAACTCTGGTAAGTAGTAACAAAGGAGATTTGCTACAGCTTCTTTAAAGAGAAAATAAATTACATGTTCTTTTGATAATAGATAAATTACTATCCTTTTTCTGTTTTTATATAAAATGTCCTTTTTACTAAAAGCGATTAGAGACACAAGAATAACATTCAAAGCCACAATCACATCAGGCACACACACAAAACACACACACACACACACACACACACACACACACACACACACACACACACACACACATAAACATTCAAAATTCAAGAGTACAATAAAATCACTGATTTTCATGTCAAATGCAAAATATGAATAGTTACATGACAGTTAGATGTGAATAAATGCGGTTAACAGTCTACAACAACACATCTGATAATTCTACTCAGTTAAAAAAAACACATAAGGGCCTACATATGCTCAAAGAAATTATAGACATTAAAACATATCTGACAAATATACAGATTGCTCACCTTCGCACGCACAAGAGTGTGCGGGTGTGTGTGTTTATGTGTGGGAGTGTGTCTGACTGAGGAGAGAGAGAGAGAGAGAGAGAGAGAGCAAGAGAGAGAGAGAGAGAGAGAACTATGTCCTAAAATGAAGGCAGTAAGGTGAAGGCAGTAGGTCTTAAGTAGGTAGTAAGCACCATTTTGACCATTTCTAACTTGTAATACAACAAAAATGGCACATCCTCTGTGTGTGTGTGTGTGTATGTGTGTGTGTGTGTGTGTGTGTGTGTAAGAGAGAGAGAGAGATAGATAGAGAGAGAGTAATCACATGTGTAAAGCAGTGGTCAGGTCAGATGACATTGTGATTGCGTTTGATCCAAATCAATAAATCCAGATCATCTGCAATCTTATTAAAGAAACTATTGTAAGAAAGCAGCTTTCTCAGTCTCTGTCAGAGTTTAGAGAGTCATGACTGATGGCCACTGACCGACCAAAGAAATGGAGCAGATTCTTCCATCAGGGTCAGTCATTCTGGTTTCACCTGCACTGATAGGAGAGATTCATCATATTCTAAAAGGCAGGTGATGATGGATGCATAAAGAGGAGATAAGGAGACAAGGAAACAGGGAGGACATAAGGCTTTTTTGTTTTGCTTTGTTTTGTCTTTCACCACAGTGCTGTTGTCATGGCGCTGTGGTCATCAAGATGCAAATTCAGGTCAGTCTTCTATACTTGTGCACCATCAACTTCACTTGAGACAATCATTTTCTACAAATGACGTCTGTTCTTTACTGAGTAGTAACTAATAAATTGAAGTAAAAGTTCTATTATTGTAAAAACTGTAACTATGAATCCTCACACCTTAGCTGTGAATTTTCACACAACTCCCACAATCCTCTTCACACATTCACAAAGAGCTATATGAACGCGCCGCGGGACTGTACAGAGTCTGCACTTGTTTAACGTCCCATGTCAGATTTCAGGCCGTCCTCTTTGTTTGGAAAGAATCTCTCTGCCTTCCTGCTCAGATTATATTTGGTCACTTACTGCCGTGGTTACCCCATTGCTTTGGTTCATCTGTCCAAATATTCATCTGAACAATAAGAGGACACTTGAGGAAATATTTTTGGCAAACAGTACAGACACATAATATGTAAAGGAAATCCTTCTAGCTTAGTTGGGGTAGCCACTGTAGCTCAATGGGAGACATCCGCAGTGTACTGAAACGCTTTGTCCCAGTAGATCCTCAGCACATAGTACTACAGTATACACATTTTATCTAGCACACATGGTAATTGTTTGTCCAACACTTCTTTTTATAATTAGTGGTATGCAGAGTTGGAGGAATCTTTAAAATGCTAGTATGGCTGCTGAAACACAGCTGTGTCTTCAGTGAGCACCTTCCATTATAATCTCTCAGCCTGAAATGGGCCTCCTAGAGTGGAAATCACAGTGAACGCACCATTCAGCCCAGTATGATACATTATGAGCCTGTGGAAGCTAATACACAAGCTAACAGACAAGTAGATGGAAGCAAGACCAATGGAATATGTGATTCTACGTGACAGTATAACATTAAATTGTATGCAAGAAGTCGGGGAAAAGACTTGCCGCTTTCACAGTGTTTACCTGAACAATCAGGAGAATATGGCTAAATGTTTTCTGAATGGCACGCCTTCACAGGTATTACATCCACTCTGGGCCGTCCATTTCTACAGACTAGTCGTTTCTGTGGTGATCAGCACTTTGACACCTAATCCCTGACCCCTGGCAAACCTCGGCGGACCGTGATTGGCCGGTCAGTGCCTCTTGGCCCGCTGGGCGCTTTGGGTGCACGAGGCGCAGCAGGCGGTCTTGTAGTAGGAGTAGACACACAGCCTGGCCTGCACCACCATCACACAGTTATGACGTCTGTCCCTGCAGTTTTCATCTGTGGAAAGAGAGGAGGAGGAGAGAGGTTAGTGGAGAGAGAGAGACACACAAACACAAACACATACACACTCACATCAACACACACACCAACCTGAGACTTGCGGACTGCAGGGTATTGTGTTGCAGATTTGCTCCACTTCAGGTCTAGTGGTGGAATCACATTCTTGGCTGTGATGTTTGTCCGGCGTCAGACACCGTACCTCCCTCATCTGCAGGCCCTTTCCACAAGAACGAGAGCACTGAGAGAAAAAGAGAGAGAGAGTGTAAATATATGGATACAAATTCAATTCAACATTACTGTCATTTGATTGTGTGAATGCCCTCAAGAGGAAAACACTCGTCCGATACATTTCCTCCATCTGTCTTGACCTTTCCATTCATACAGTTGATCTTTTGCTCATTCTATCCAATCATTCCTATTTCTCTGATATCCTCAGATGTGACACCCCCCCCCCCCCCCCTAGTCTCTCACCGCACTCCATTCTGTAGTGAACCACTGAGGCTGACACTCTCCCATCTCACACTCCTGCACCGCGGCGGGCTTGTCCAGATGAGCACACTTGCCGGCCGGTACGATGGTAAAATCGTTCCCCATCTTCTGGACACAGATGATGTCTCGTCGCTGAGTTCCATTCCCACACGGAACATTACACTGCAAACAGAAAGAAAATGAGTCATATGTCTCAGAAATGTTGTAATAGTTATTGAAGCAGTTTAGAGTTTATTTTTGTGCAAATATAAAAAAAATGATAAAACACAAATACAGTAGGAAAGAAAAAAATTGCAGATTGCGTAGGCGGGATGAAAAAAAACATATAAAAATAATCCAAAAACATCTCACTTCAAAATGTACAAACAAAAATAAAGAAGACAAATAAAACATAAGGTGACAAACAGAAAACTAAGATGAAAAACAAAACACAGCTGACAAAAACAGAAGATGGCAAGAAAATACTCTTTTTTTAACTTACTATGCGTCAATAAAAAAATTCAGTATGTAGAAGCTGAAAAAAAATCCCAAAGCATAAGAGAAAAAGAAAAAAACAAGATCAAAACAAAAGTACATTTTAAATTTACTATGCAGCAGTACAAACACATCAAAATTACATCAGTCAGAAATCCTTCCATCCTTCCAATCTAATTTTCCTCCACCTATATCATACTTCCACTCCACCCTTATTCCTTTGCTCCATCCTACCTCTGTCCAGGGGCTGCTGTACCATATGGTTGTGGGCACACAGGGGCCCCCGTTGCAGGCCTTCATCTCTGCTGGTTTGTCCCCCAGACAGTCTCCCCCTCCTCCTCCCTCTCTGCCCCTTCCCCGGGTCAGACACACCACCTCCCTCCTCTGCACCCCGGGGCCACACTGCGCCGAACACTGAGGGACACACACGGAACGGGAGAGCATGTTGAGGGTTACTGTAATGTACATGTTTGTTTCTGTGTGTTTGTGTGTGCATGTGTGTCACTCACAGTATTGGACCAGTCGGTGAAGTACCAGTTGGTGACGCAGGGCCCCATGTTGCACTCCTCACTTCCTTGTGGGCGGATCCTGGAGTTGCACTCCTTGTCGTTCACCACGTTGCCGTGGTCACTGACACAGCGCACACTCCGAATCCTGTTCCCTAATCCACAGTCCACCGAGCACTGTGACAGAGTGGGAGAGAGAGCGACACAGAGAGAGAGAGAGAGAGAGAGAGAGAGAGAGACAGAGAGAGACAGAGAGAGAGAGGCAGAAAAAGAGAGAAAAAAGAAAAGAAAGAAAGAGGTAAAGAGAAAGGCAGGGAGTCAAATTGAGTGATCCAAATTAAGCACCATACCCAATGTAAAAGCAAATTCATGCACACAAACACACACACTCTCTCTCTCTCTCTCTTTCTCTCTCTCTCTGTATTCAATTCAATGAGCTTTTATTGGCATGAAATACATGTGTACATATTGCCAACAACAAATACAACAATTATACATAGAATAATTATGAATTACTGCAATACATACACAAATGTAAATCATTTTGAACTAAAAGTGTCCGTCTTATATAAAAAAAACCCCAATGAACTTGGATATTCTCTCTCTCTGTGTCTATGTTTGCAGATACAGTACATGTACACACACACACCCACACTCGTGGCCATGTACGCAGACACAGGCACGCATACAATTCTGCACACACAGACTGGTGCTGTCGGACTGACCGTGCTCCAGTCGGCGCCGACCTCCCAGTGGGAGCAGAGGCGGAGCTGGCAGGCCTGGGTGGACTCTGGCGGGGTGAGGCTGGCGCAGCGCTGGGGGTGGACCATGGTGGAGCGGTTCCCGAAACTCTGTCTGCACTGGAGCTGCCGCTGCTGCAGCCCCGGGCCGCACGACACACTGCACTCTGACCACGCACTGGCCTCCCAGCTAACAGACACACACACAGAGAGAGAGAGAGAGAGAGAGAGAGAGAGAGAGAGAGAGAGAGAGAGAGAGAGAGAGAGAGAGAGAGGTTAAAGTTGTTTTTCACTGGGAAATCACACAAGGACACATGCTTTCAGACGTAGAACTATCGAAATAACATTTAATATTTTTGCCATTGCTGAAGTTAAAGTTCCTGTATGCAAGGAAATCGCTGCATCCATGCATGCTGTCTTCCACACTGCTGATAGCTACTGTATGCGCTTTGGTTAAAGAACACAATTAAATATTCCACATTAGACATAATGTAGTTTTATAGTGGCAAAACATAAAATCAATAGAAACAACCTAGCTACAATTTTTGAGTTACTCATTCCATTTTACCTGAGAAATGTTACATGGACCTCTATGTAGTGAGTTACCAATAGAGTCAATTAAACCTTATATAGATTCAACAATGCTTCCATTGGAAAATCAGATGATTTTTTCACTCCCTGAAATGTTTTTTGAAATGAAAGGTTTTCCTCCAACAGCAACAATATATAATATCTATATCTCTCTCTATGTAATGTTTCTATACAGCATGGCAATTCTGCGTCACATTTGCTCACAATGGTGGGCAGGGGTGTGTGTTACACGGCTCTTCCTCGGGTACGGGTTTGGCTGCAGAGTCACACTTCCTGTCTGGGACTTCCTGGTCCGTGTGGCGGTTAATGCACAGAATCACCCTGTACTGAGAACCTACAGAGAGAGAGAGAGACAGAGGGATAGATATATGGAAGGAGAGAGTGAGACAGAAAGCGAGAAACGTCATCCTCTTACTTCAGGTCCATGGTGTTGCACCTAAACCCAACAACCACAAGAGGGAGACATCACGTCATATAAAGTAAGAGTAAATAACATTTAACAGTACACAGAAATTAATTTAAGAAAAGTGACACACAAAGAAAGTTGTACTAGACACATCAGAAACCTGACCTTTGCCACAGGATACAGAACACTCGGTGAGCCCGCCTCTCCTCCACACAAACGGCGGCTGAGTGTCGGGTGGCAGGTCGGTGCGAGGGGGGATCCGGGCGTTCCTGTTGGGCGCGGAGCTGCGAGGACGTGACCGCTCGGGTGTCCATCGGTCTGAGGAGGACGAGGAAGAGGCAGAAGAGGAGGAGGAAGAGGGGAAAGAAGGGGCTGAAATAGGCGGAGCAGGAACAGGCTCTTCCACGGACACAGTGAGAGGACCTGAGAGGGAGGGAAAGACAGATAGAGAGGTAAGGAAAGAAAAAGACGGGACAGGAATGGTGGAGTAGGGCAGAAGAGCCGAGAGAAAAGAGATTAGAAAACAGAAATGAGGGGAAAGGAGCAACAAAGGTCAAAGAAAGAGGAAAAACAGATACGAATGTTGAAATATTGAGAGACAGAAAGTGTGAGGAAGGTAGTGAGTCAGTGGCTAATGATGTCATGATGAGGTCAGGGTCTCATGACAGCGAACATGTTGACCAGATACCCTCCCATCTAGATACACACACACACACACACACACGCTGGAACCCCTCCCACTCGACCCATAACCACACCCCTCCCCAATCCATAAACACGTCAGTCATTCTCTCTCGCAATCTGGGTTGGATTAGTGTTGCCTGTGTACTTTAGACATAATGAATTTCGACATCTTCTGTTTGATTTAGTGTTCAATTCTGCCACTGACAAGATTCAACCATGTATTGTACATATGTGTATCATGAATATCAAGCACCCCGCCTGTGTGTGAGGCAGGCTACTGTAGGGACTGTGCAGACCGTGCAGACCGTTCTGATTCTGATTCTGAAAACAGAGCCGACCCCAGGACACTATTCTCAAAGAAGTTTGCCAAATAAAAGAGGGAGAAGCAGAGAGGTGGAGAGCGTTGGACTCACTGGCACTGCGAAGCGGCGCCCTCGCTGCGTCTCTTTCCCTCTGCCTCTCCCTCGCCGCCTCCCTCTCTCTCGGCCTCTCCCTCGCTGCCTCCCTCTCCTTCGGCCTCTCCCTCTCTCTCTCCTTCTCCACAGGGATGTAGAACTCATAGTCGATGCCGGGGTTCTGCCGGTGGAAAATGATCTGTGGGGCAAAACAGAGGGAGAGATGGAAAAACAGACAGAGTTAGAAGTGAAAAGCGGGAGGTGACGAGAAACACTCAACAACACAGTACACAAATGTAATGCGATACTTCACTGATCCCCGTGGAGAGATTCGCTTTTCTCTTGCCCCCCACCAAAGGGAGGTCAGAGGTCAGGGGTCGGAGCTGGCAGGGATTCAGTGTCTTGCTCAAGCACTCTTCAGCACTCCTCAGCCCATGTTACAAGACTTTAAACAGTCAAGGTCATCTAAACTTAATCAGCAGGAGCGAAGTGGCAACAACATTTTCATCTGCTATTTTTATATCCTATTTCTATATCACCTTAAGCCTTAATAAATGTAAGTGATTCCACAGAGATCAAACCCTGGGTTTGGTGGGAGGCCTGCTATCTTTACCCCCTCCTGCCCCGCAGTCAGCGGTCAGAAAGCTCCGGATGACTCCCGTTCTTTAATAAGATCTTAGCCTGAGGTTAGTGTTGTTATTATTAATCCCTGGCGAGCCTCATGAAGCTCAAGCCAAGCCTTCATATAGCTGGCTTTAACCCAGCATAATGCTGAAATAATGCCGCCTATCTTACGGATCTCGACACAGTCCAGGAGAGCATAGCCTTGGGCTTAGGACAATGTTATGGAGATGTCAAATATGTATATATGGGTGTGTATGTGTATACGGGTGTGTATGTATGTGTGTGTGTGTATGTGTGTGATTGTTATCATTACCCTGATTTTGCCGTGCCCTGGTTTGTGTTTGCTTAAAAGATTAAGATGTACTGTATGCCTTCCTGCGTTCTAGCACTCACATATAGCTGCAGCTGTGCGGTGGTGGGTCCTGGAGCAACGAGGGACTCTCCCTTCTCCTCCTGCCCCTCGGCCTGTGCTCTCGGTCGGGTGTAGGTGAAGGTAGTCCCCCCCGCCTGGTACTCCCCTGGAGGGTCCACGGCCCAACGCCCGTTCACCACCGACACCCCTGTGCCACTCCTCATGACTGGGGGGAGGGGGAAGGGGGGGGAAGGGGGGGGCAGAGGGGTAGACGGGATGATGGAGGAAGGGAGGGTTAAGCTTTCTTTTCTTATTTTGACTCTTGTTTAGTCTACACAGCGGTAAATTCTTAGGAAACCCCCATAAACTCAAACACACCCCCAGACAGACAAACACAGACAGTGGAGTGCTGTCTCATTACCAAATAGGGGGCAGGCAAACACACACACACACACACACACACACACACACTTCACTGGTTCCCTACAAGCTCTAACAATACTAGCTTTATCTGCCCTGAGTCTGCTAGGCCACAGAATTTACAGGCCCAGTTCAAGCCAGCACACACACACTTGTGGGCCAAATCTCATTCCCAAATTTGCGATTCCCTCGCCAACACCTCACTTATACTGTAGCTGAAGCCAGTAATTATCCAAGAGATCTGAAACTGCGTGTGTGTGTGTGTGTGTGTGTGTGTGTGTGTGTGTGTGAATGTATTTGTACATCTCACCAAGGTAGTTGGGGCTGGCTCGTCTCTCAGTGATGTTGATGAAGGTAGCTCCGGGGGGGATGTCCAGGATCTTGTGGTAACCAAGGGGAACCGTGGCATTTTGGAAGCTTCCCGTCACCTTGCGACAAGAGCTGTCCCTCCCACCACACACCCCACACCTGTCAATCACGGAGCTGGAGCCCAATACCCCGTCACAACCCTCCGTCTGGGAGAAGAAGAAGGTGAAAAGATGTGATTGATGGGTGAGACAATGGAAACAGGGGGAAGAGGGGGTTGGGGGACGAGGGAGAAGCGGGAGTAGGGGTGGGGACAGAACGGAGAATAGCTATTTCACTGTTGTTGACATTTCACATTCATTGCCAGTGTTTATTTCACTGTTGTTTGTGTAAAATACTTTGGTAACTGCTGCAGGCCGAACTCCTGCCAGAAAAAAAAAGGGCGGAATGAGAGAGAATCGGAGACAGGGTGAGAGCGCGAATGAAAGAGAGAGAAAGAAAGAGGGAAAGAAACAGAGAGAAGAGGCCCAGAGTAGGGGATTAAAAAAAAGATTGGAGACACTCTGAATCTGAATGCCAGGCTTAAATCAGACTCCAGACGCAGGTTCTGGACTATGTCATCCCCAGCTAGACAGGAGAGACCTGGGCTTAGACACCTGTGGCAAAACCCTCTCTCACACAAATACACACACAAACATGCACACACCGAATTCAAATTCACTTACCAGGCATCGTCCTTCCACACACACATCGTTGGTACTGATGTTGACGCAGGGGGTTCCATCTCTCACGCGCTCTGCCTGGCGGAAGTAGAAACGATAGCCAGCAGGTCTGCAGGTCAGCTCGCACTGCTTCTCTGGACCCACTGCAACACAGGTAAAGAGAATGGTGGGGGGGGGGTTACATATACGCAAATACACACACATACTATAGATACATATTTGCACATGAAGCTACACACCCATTGTTTTGCATAAACACCTGTCCAAGTTTTTCCTTCTTGCGATACGTGTGCGAGAGTGTATATTATGAGTGCTCCTGCAAAGTGTATGTTTGTCTGTTGCATGTGTGTGTGTGACCGTGTGCTCTTGTATGAGTGTGTGTGTGTGTGTGTGTTGTCTGTGTGTGTGTGTCTGGCGAGGAGAAGAAGCAGCTGGGCAATGAGCTTCTTTCCATGTGTTCAGGAAACCGAGGCCAGACCATATAACCCCTGACTGTCAGACGGAGGGAGAGTGATTACCTATTTCCCCCCCAACTGCTCCCTTCTTAGAGCGCACTGGTGCACCTTTCCCAGGAGATATAAACACAGAGGATAGGTGTAAACATAAACCACAGAAAGGTTAGATTTATGAGAGGAGCACAACGGGTGCACACCGCGGGGAGAAGTGCAGAGGGAGAGACAGCGCGGAGGGGACGGATCAGAAAAAGCGAGGGCTGCTTTGAGGTAAGAGAGGAAATGAAAGTCGTTCAGCGCTCGGAGGACAGGCAGATGAATAGACGAACGGAGAATGCAGAGAATCTCGCAGGGGAATAGGGGAGGGGTACGAGCGAAGGAGAGGATGTGAGGAGAGAGTGTCTATGCTGTGCTTAACAGAGTTTAACAGAGCCCGACAGAGAGAGAGAGAGAGGGAGAGAGAGAGAGAGAGAGAGAGAGGGAGAGATGAGTGAGTGATAAAGGCAGCGAAGGACAGTGAGTGGCTCCTCTGTTCGTCATTCTCTTTGATGTGAGCGAATGGGGGTGATGCAGGGGTTAAAGCCCTGGGGTAGAGAGGGTGCATGTAGGGCTGTGTGTGTGTGTGTGTGTGTGTGTGTGTGTGCAACAGGGCAATAGATATGAGCTCATAGCATGAGTAGGGGGCCATAGATTTTGTTGTGGTTCTGAGGGAGGAGCTTCTGTCAGTGGGGATTCAAGGGTTAAAAGGACAAATTCTGGGCTTCTGAAACTGCGACTTCCCACTGTGGTATCGTATTTCTCCACCAAATCAATTAGCACCGTGCCCATTGGTGAGATCTATATTCATATGAACAGGGCCAGCATGACACCTAAGAGTGGTCAGAAACTTCCCCAAATTCTTCCCAAAATCCTATATATCTTTTTGTGATACATTTTTCTTTTTGATGTTTGAAAGTAATTAAACAGTGGTATTACATCAATGCCACTGCGAATACATAGAAAATTAAGGACAGCAATTATTTACATAAACATACTGTGTTTGATGTTCAACACTAGATATTTTTGATTTTACATAGGGCACTTGGCCAAGACAGGATAGTATATTCCTTTGTAACATGCATCCTTGCCACAAAGCTCCATATTAATTATATCAAGATAAATGTTAATTCATCTCGTGAGTGTATGTGGTGGTTTCAGGCACAATACAAGCATTTTCTCAGCCTAGATATCCATCTAGACAGAGAAAGGAGTTGGGATGAGTTTTACGAGTGAGCTTTTATGGGGTGAGGTTGGTCCTGTGAATGAAAGTGTATCAGTTGATGACTGGGTTTTTTGATGCAACAACTACAGATTCCCATATTCTTTCTCAATTCTCAGCAAGTAACCCAAAGTCCCATACCCCGTTCCATGTGAAGAGGTTTACACCAGATAGTTGAGAACAAAGAGTAAAGGTCAGATGCCAGACCCCTGGTTTGACCTTGTGTGTCCAAGAGAGAGTGCAGAAAGTGTGTAGTATGTGGTGAACTCCAAGGTACACCATGAACTTTCACGTCATTAAAAGAGCGAATGCCATGGTCATAAACGCATTTGTCAGCCCATGCTGGGAATGAAAAAGGAAAACCTCCGGAGAGAAGAAAGTGATTATGTAAAATTGGACCATTAAGATGCCATTTTATGCTGGTTTCCATTTCTGCAGCACACCACACAAACAGAAAGAAGAATCCAACAGAGCCCAAATGAAGCTTGGAGCGTTTAAGAGGGAGGGCAGAGTAAACCAAAGCTGTGGAAAGGCTAAGCTTACTTCAGTGGGTTTCCAAGATAAATCAGCTTCAGGGTTGAGCCATGTTGAGAGCGGGCTCAACTCAATGACAGAACATAAGTTTGGCATTAGGAGGCCATTTGCAGTTTTCTGCCCTTTCATGGTGGACATCCTGACCCGTGATTGTTCACCTCCCTAAATAAATTTGGATACTAAGGAGTACACTACCATATACCACTAATTAGAGGGAGGTGGCAGAAGTGTTGTAGAGGTGAGGAAATTTACTCAGGCTGGATGTCCATCTTTACAATTGAAAAACTTGACTTAGACTTAAACAGGTAAAAATGTTGACTCCAATATATTAGGTTGTTTGACAACGGGAATATGAGAGGGCAACGTGCCAGGGAGCAGAGACAGATTCAGTGGTAATACAGCTAAATTATTCCAATTTATTTTATAGCCAGAAAAAGAACTGAATTCTGGCAATGTTTCTAAAATATGAGGAATGGAGGTAGTTGACATACAATTGCATTGCATTGACATACAATTATATGTCATCAGCATATAGGGAAACAAAGTGTCTCATGCCATTGAAAGCAATAGGGGGAATGAAAGTGTGTCTGATTTTCTGAGTAAGGAGCTCAAGTGAGACGGCAAACAGAAAGGGACTAAAATAATGTAAGACCAAAGCCCTGTCCATGTAGGGAACATTTTCCTGAAATCCATCAGCATTTCAAAAACACAACATGATTCTACACCCAGACTCATAACTATTTTCGTAAGGTCTTAAGATGACTCATACCTTCAGTAGTAACCCATAATGTGCTTTACTTTCATGCCATCTTTTTATTAGAGAAGGACTCTGTGTTTTCAAAAGCTGGATGTCATTTTGGAATGAAACTTTACAAATGTACTTCTGCTGAGAAAAACATTTATACTAATAAGTAAACATATCAATTAATTTTAATGATTTTGAATAACTGTAATGGGTGTTGTGTTTGAGAAAACTATGAGTCACTGTCCATCAGTGTCATCCAAACAAGCCAACTCTATTCTTCAGTGCTACTCTCTCCAAACTTGTTTGCTGTCATTCTTTCGCCACTGCCTGATAGAGCTGGAGACAGAGAGAGAGAGAGAGAGAGAGAGAGAGAGAGGGAGGGAGGGAGAGAGGGAGGGAGGGAGGGAGGGAGGGAGAGAGGGAGAGAGGGAGAGAGAGAGGCAGTGTTCCCACCCTCTCCCTTCCCACTCTTGTTCTCCCTTTCCGTCTGTCATAGTTATCTTTGAGAGATTAGAATGGAGACAGTGACAGAAAGAGAGGGGGAGCTAAAAATGGGAAATGTGTTGCCACTCATTCTCTCTCTCTCCCTCTCTCTCTCTAAATTCTATGTATTCTTCCGTCTAATCTCCCTCGTTCTCCATCTCCTCTTCTTGCGCCCTGAAGTCATCCTCTAGCACTCTCCAACTCTTAATCACCGTTGATCTTGCTCCCTAATTTGGTCTTTATCTTTCTTTTTGTCTCTGCCCACAACAACCTTCCCTCCGCTCTGCTTCTCTGTTTCTATTTCTCTCTTTGTCTGTATCCCTGGGCTCTCTTTCTCTTCCACTCTCTCTCTCTGTCCCTCTCTCTCTCTGAGCTTAGTGTTCAGACAGTGGAATATATGTTGTCTAAATATACTTCCCCACTATCTCTCCATCTAAACAAACTCCAACAGAGAGAGAGAAAGAGAGAGGGAGCGGGACAGGAAGAGGGGAGGAAGGGTGTGCAGAGAGGGGATGAGGCCTGAAAAAAAAGAGAATATTGAAGTAAAACAACACCTGCACGCTGTGTGCTTACCAAACTACAGAGGTATTACAATTCAAAGCTAGGCTTGGATGTTGTGGTTTCAGCTGAGAGCGCACTAAACGGAATCAGGCCTATCACTGCTGCGGTTTGTTTCTGCCAGTGACAGCTTTAGTGTTTGAGCTTCCAGTTCCACACCATAGGCCACAACGCTTAGAAATACATACATTACATGGCCGTCACCTTGTACGCAATAAAATCAGACATCGCAGGTCGCTGAGTAGCGAGAACTGACTGCACAATTCAACATAAACACTCTGTAAACGGCAAATATATGGAAATATATGCAGCGCCGTACAGAGTGATAAACAAGCGACTGCAGCTGTAGAGAAATTATAAATACTGCACAGAAACACACATCCTCCACAACTGTACATAGCCTGCTGTGTGTTGATGGGAACCTCGATATGAGGGTTTGGGTTGTAGCCAATGGGACCAGTCAGATGTAAACAGTGTGACATAGTTTACTTAGCAGAGTGAATAAGAACCATCTCCTCTGCAGATCCAGTCTATCTGATCCAGCTGATGTCATCCGCCAATACTCTGCCACATATCTTCCGTCAGAGTCTTATCGCAGCACTCTATTAAATCACTCCAACTGCATAAACACCAATTGTAACTCCAATTTTGGTGAGTTTCAGTTTCACTTGTGGAAGGTTTACATGCTCCTCTACGGCTTGAACAAATTCTCCGACCTCTTGGCCGTATGACACCCTTTCAAAACCCATTGGATAATGTCAAAAATACATCGTCACCAAGCTAAAAGCAAGGCTGTTTTTCTTAGTCCCTGAAAACATTTCAGAGATACAAGGTTTTCGCCCGACAGTAAAAAAAATGTAACATACAGCATTTGGTTTGCTGCATTTATCCGAAGTGCCTTACAGTGCTATGAGTGCGTACATTTTTGGCATGTCTGGCTCCAGTGGGAATCAAACTGCTACCCTGGGCAGCGTTAGTACCCATGTAACTCACTGTCAGAGCTCTCTCTCTCTCTCTCTCTCTCTCTCTCTCTCTCTCTTCTCCCCTCTTCTCAGGGTATCTCAAGGACATGGCGGTTTAAATAACCCTAAGTGGAGGGGGCAAGGACACACAGTGGACAGAAAAATTTTAAGAGCAGCTCAATTCAGGATAAATACAGTAATCTCTCTTTCTCTCTCTCTGTCTCTCTCCCTCTCTCTCTCTCTCTCACACACAAACACACACAGATGGCGATGGTGGGTGAAAGGAAAGCCCCCGTGTGTTTATGCAGACAGTTTGTCTCCAGCCGATACCCTGGCCATGACTCCTGGTACAGATATACAACATCCATCACGTAGATCCGCCTCCATGATCCATCAACAATATTAACACAGCCGTTTACACTCTGATAAGCTTTAGTCAAGACACCCGGCTGCTTTCCCGTGTTCTCTTGGGCAAGGCAGGGACTCCACTACCAGCAGGACACCTGCCTCTGATCTCTCATACAGCCGATGTACTTGGGCGAGTGTTGCTGATCTAGTGTTTCTAGCTCTATGTTCTCACAGCGTGTCTGTTGGGAAACTGCAGCCAACTGATACAGTAATCACATGCAAGCGCAGAGACACACACACACACACACATTTCTCCATGGTATTCTCCCAGATCCGTCAAGCCATCCATCTATAGGCCTACTCACATGCATACACACTCACACACACACACACACACACACACACACACACACAGTCCAGTGACAAACTCTATTGATGTCATCTCACAGCTGTCTCTCTCTTCTCTTTCCCTCCTTCATTCCTTCTCTGCCTCCCTCTCTCTCTCTCTCACTCCCCAAATCCCCATGTTTATAATATTCTCTCTTTCTCTCTCAAATCCGCTCTTCCATTTCTCTCAAATTCCTCAAATCTCTGTTTACTGTTTTCTCTCTCTCTCTCTCTCTTTCTCTCTTTTCCCCTCCGGCTTTGGAAAACAAAGACAAATACACGCATTCTCCACTGCACTGAACTATTGTACACTTAACAAGAAAGCAAACAAATGCGCATGAGCACACATAGACACACACACACACACATGCAAAAATTAAGACACACACGCCACGTCCTCTCCTTCGCTCGCGCTGGTCATGTGACAAAGCACTTGCATCCCATCACCCCTCACCTCTCTCTCTCTGTCTCTCTCTCTCTTTCTCTCTCTCTCTTTCTCTGTGTCTTTATCTCACTCACTAGGAATCTGTGTGCTTAGTCAGAGCTGGGAGGAGAAGCTTGGCAGGAGAGAAGGGAGAATGGGAGATGTTGGACAAACGAGAGGAAAAAGAGGGAGAGTGTTTTGTGAAAAAGAATAAAGGCAGATTGAGTCCCAGTTGTTCTCTCTCTTCTCTCTCTCTCTGTCTGTCTATCTGTCTGTCTCTCCCTCTCTCTCTCTCTCTCAGTATACCACCCTCAATGCAACATCTAGGGTTGCTCCAATGAGAGAAGGGATTGTGGTGGGTTGGGCATGTTGTGGAGTCCTGCCAAGAGACCTTTACAATCACAGACACACACACAAATAAAACCACACACACACTAATCACAGAGTGACTTTAACACACCTAAACACACTCCATCGTCAAACACACATTAAATTACTGAAGCTTTCTCAATCCCCCCTACCATTTAATTCTCACTATAAGCCTATTATCACATTTAAGCATTGTGTACCTAAACTACTGCGTGTGAGTGTGTGTGTGTGTGTGTGTGTGTGTGTGTGTGTGTTGCACAGTCCTCACCCTCAGTGAAAGGTTCCCAGTTGTAGAGGCGACCCATGAACTCCTGGGCGTTAAAGGCTGCACACTGCTCTGCTCTGGAGTCCAGCACACCTCCTCCACACACCTGGAGGACAGAGAGAGAGGGAAAGAGAGAGAGAGAGAGAGAGAGAGAGGGAGATTATAGAGAGAGAGAGAGAGAGAGAGAGAGGGAGAGTTAGAGAGAGAGAGAGAGAGAGAGAGAAACCTCAAAAATTCAGTGCCACACATTGAACTAATATGAAATCACCCAGCTATTAAACTGATGGTTGTTTCTCTCCCAGTCCCCGGAGAGGTAAGGGTGTGGTGGACTGTTATGAGGGGAGGATGAGGAAAACAGCTAATAAAGAGAGGGAGAACAAACTTGAGATCATAGAGGTAAATGCAAACACGCATATCTGTACACACACACACACACACACACACACACACATATACACACATACGTACAGTCTCCATGCTGCTTTTGGCAGTGAGCGACGGTATTAGGAGCATATGGAAATAATAGATTTTTTGGAACCGTCCACACACATAAATCCACCATGGATTTCAGTCCATTACCACAGAATGTGAGTGACTCTGCGTGTGTGTGTGTATGTGTGTGTGTGTTTGTGCCCAACTTGTGCACGTTCAAGCTAGCTCCTTATGGACCAGTGCAGTGGAAACAGCTTTAGCATACCTACACTTAAATTACAGCTGAAATATTAGGCTGATGCGACTCTGCAGAAGTTCACCGTGCTGACTATAACTCAGTGAGTTTAGCCCCAGTCCTGTGGGACGCACACACACACACACACACACACACACACACACACACACACACACACCAATAACAGAGAGCGCACACCAGCTTCAGTTCCCCTCACAAACAAGCTAATGGTCTAACTGCTTGACACTGCTGACGAGGCTGTCAAAGAGGGGTCAGAGACAAACAAACACACACACACACACACACACACACACACACACACACAGAGCGTAATCAGGTATCATTACTTTGAGTGGCCACAGCCATCCTGGTCAATCACCCACTGAGTTTACGGCCCTCTAATATACGGCCGGTTCGGGTGCTAAAAACACACACACACACACACGCACACACACGCACGCAGGGCTCTCAAATTTCCTTGTGACTCCAATCTCTGTCAGTACCACATTCGTCTTCTCTTTCACTCCTCTCTTTCTTTTCATCAACGATTCGTTCCTCTTCTCTTCTTCTGGACTTCTCTCCAGTCGCACAGCTGTCACAAACAGCTGGAAAGTTCCAAGTCACTCATCTGGGGAATCTACAGCAAGGGAGTGCTCAGAGTTTACACACACACACATACACGCACACACACACACACGCACACATGCAGGCACACACACACACGCACAGGCACAGATTGCCAGTTCCCATGTGAACCACCCTCTATGACAGAGTGTAACTAACAAAACTGTCAAAGCAGGCACACATTGACACCGTCAGCAGGACTTGGTGAATTTCACACTTGCACTGTGGCTGCGTGTGTGAAGGAATGCGTGTGGCTATCATGTCACAAGGAACGCATAAGGATCATGTGTTGTTTCTATGGAGGGCGAAGTGTGAAATCAGCTCATGAAACTTTATGCGGTATAGTCCGCAACGGTTTCACACTGCTAAAACGGGCCTATTGTGTATTATTTATGGCTGATATGTTATGTTGGGTCTATATGAGAGTGTGCAGTATGTTTGGGCTACATCCACTGATATGTGAGTGTGTGTAGGTGCTGGACTGTCAAGGTACGCATGTGACCTTGATGTTTCCAAGCAACCGTGTAAATCTGTCCGGATGTGTGTGTGAAATGCGGTTAGTAATGGTTGTAAATATTTCTGCTTGACGTAAACACGGTGGGCCCCCACACTACAGCGGAAACAGTATGTTTCTGTGTATGTGTATCCGTGTATGCGTGTGTGCAAGATCGTAAAGACATAAACCGTAAACAATCAGTGAACACCCCTCCTACACAAACACACACGCACAGCGAGGGTGCGTGTGTGCAACAGTGGGATGCTACAAGAACTTCCATTAAAGGCAAAGAAGGACGGTAAACGAAAAGACACAGGAGGACGGGAGAATGAAAGAAAGAATGTGAGAAAAAGTGAAGTAAAAGTAAAGCGTGTGCGTTCATGCGTTAATGATTGTGCGAGCGGGACAGGCCGAGGGGATTCTCCTCCAAAAGAGTTTAGGGCTTTTACACGCCCTAAAACCTAAACAGGGGGAGGCTAATGGGCTGAATAGAGAAAAGGAGGGAGGGGAGGAGAAGTGAGAGAAATGTGAGAGAAAACAGGAGAAGAAGAAGCAAGTGTTCAGTGGTGTTTCATAGGCCGGAGAGAAGCTCTGTGTTATTGTAAGGACTGGTGGGTACGGTGTTGGCCCATTTACTATGTGGGTAGGGTTAGGGGTCTCCCCATAACCGCGGAGGGGAGTGTGTCTGAGCGTGAACAGAGGGAGAAGGGAGGGGTGGAGTGACAGGGGGAGGAGGGAGAGAGAAAGGGAGAGTGACAGTTATTGAATGGGCCGAGGACGGAGAGAAAGGAGGGCGATGGCTTTTACAGAGGCAAAATACTTAAAGAGGGGGCGATCGAGGGAGAGCAAGGGGGTGTGGGGCAGGAGAGCGAGAGAAAGGGAGCGAGGATGGGTCTGGGCCTGTGGCTGGAAGAGTAAATCAAAACACTATCTGGTAGTAAAGTGCAACATAAAAGCCTGCGCAATTCGACCCCAAAGCAATATTTGAAAACATAACAAAGTCGTAACATTTCACTTTACAATGGCATTCTGCCACTTCATTAACCTGTGTGTTGAGCAATGGAAATGTACTGGAAGCACATAATACTGGCAAAGTACTTAATATACTTACAATGGTATAGCATCACAACATAATTATACCCAATTACGTTTGTGAACTTTGTACTAACAATGTTGTGTTACATTCTTGCAGGTGGATTTTCTATTGACTACTTACAATACTTTTTCATAAGTTAACATACAATTTGATATGACTGAACAAGGCCACTATAACATAAAGTGTTACCAACAAAATCTATTTTACTTCCAAGAGTTAGGCTCACATCTGTGGAATCATGTTTAAGAAACCATCTGAAGAAGAGCAACTAAAAGCCACAGAGAGACTTGTTGATCGGCTAGTAAACATAAAAGAAGGATGGAAGACAAGCAAAAAGACGGAGAGACTGATTGTTACTGAGTGGTTAAATGACAGAGCGAAAGAGTGAAAGATGAATAGCAGCAGAGAGCAGGTGAAAGACAAGTGAATGCGGCTGGTGAAAGAAAGAGAGAGCCACTGTTTTTCTACGGGAGCCGTGAAAGTTATAGGTGTTTTACTACTAGGGAGGGGGGAGGAGAGGGGACAGAAAAGGTCTGTGTGCAATAAATAGGACTATGCAAGACCGTGGGGGGAAGGAACCGCCTGAGGGCTGTAGGCTTTGTTCTAGGTGCACACACACAAACACACTCACACACATGCCACACACACATGCCACATACACACAAACATGCGCAAGTCAAAGTCCTAATCACACATAACACTCCTGCGTGAAACACAAACACACAGACAGGACTAATGAGTTTGGAGTAGGAACAGATTATGCGGAGAGGGGGAACCTTTCGCCACAGCTGTGTTTCCGCAGGGAAAGCCCAGGTGACGCATCATCATCATGGTCCTAGATGCACAGTCATTCCCCCACGCAAGTCTGTGCCTGCACAGCTGGCCATACCGGCTCAATACCATACACACTAAGGCTGGCCGGTCATTCCTCAAGCATTACCGCAGCGTTACACAGACAAAACAACTGACCACTGATCCCTGCGGTCGTAAATCAATACAGTCCGCAATACTGCATGGCAGAACTAATTCCTCACTGTATGTGTGCACTAATATATGACATTTGACATAATAAGTGTGTGTGTGTATGTTTGCTCATGTACCTTGTTTGTCCTCAGTGATTAACATTCTCTGGCTAATCTTGTGACCGAGGTCGTGTGTCGGTGTTTTGCAGGGCGCCACCCAGCCCTCAGCCTTGACCCAGGGGAAGTCAGGAGTCCTTCAGAGGAAACCCTACTCATCCATCAACAACACTCGCTGACCGGGGGAGGCCCCTTGCTGGCCAGCGCGCAAAATGGATGCCCTGATACTTCGCTGTTGTCTCTCTCAGGGAGAAATTTGAGTTTGAGTTTCAGCACAGCTTAACTGTTTGAGGCAGAAGTTGTAAGGTTATATGGTTATATTAACGAAAAGAAAAGAAAAGAAAAATGCTGTATGAAATGAAAATGCTGTATGAAGAAATAAAAAGAAAACACTGTAACCACAAAGTCAATAAAGAAAGCCAGAACTTCATTCTAAGGCATCGAAAACGAGGAAATTTGCCCTCTTTGTCCACTTTACACATAACAGTTCTACAACCCCACACACTTGAACAAACCGTGACGAGCCTTATAGCCTTATAGCACAGTGATACTGAGAGACATGCCTTGCTCTTGATCTAACACATATTTTAATAACATTTGAATAACACATGAGATTGAGAGAGAAAGGGAGGGAGAGATAGAAAAATTACAGAAGGGGATAGAAAGTAAGAGAGCGGAACGGCAGAAAATGCAGAAGAGGATAAGGTCATGTGAAAAATGTATTTGAGTTCTGAGATTAATCTCAGAATTCCGAGAACAAAGTCAGAATTCTGAGTTTATTCTCAGAATCTCAGAATTTTGACTTTAATCTCAGAATTCTGACTTTATACTCAGAATTCTGATATTAATCTCAGAACTCTAATTTTTCACATGTGGCCCTAATTCTTCTCTGCACACAAAAGGATAAAAAGGAACAAAGAAAGATTAAAAAGGAAGTCAGACAGCACAGGAGGGAGAGTGAACTGGGGGTAAACGGGAGTAATTTAACAAGCGGCGGTGCCTGCTTTTGCGTTACAATACAGATCAGTTTGAGTCTATGTACATGAGTGTGTGTGTGTGTGTGTGTGTGTATGTGCATGCATGTGCTTGCGTCCCACTAATCAACACATCTGGGCCTGTTTGGCACTCACTTCATAAGAGCAATAAAAAAGTGTGGCAGGGTCCACAGAGAGAGCAATGCAGTCATTACAGCAGAGGAGTGAGGCTGTGTGCGATAGTAATAATAACACGTTTCCTATGCAGTGTGTAATCAACAACGCCTGTGTAATGACACAGTGATTAGATCATCTGACTTTCATTGCAGCGCCCTGGAGCGATGTTAGTCTGTCTGGTAGTTACAACATAAACTTTTCAGGCTTCAGGCACGGTAGCAAGATCAATGTTTTTTTGTGAATTATAGTATAGTAGTATGGTATGATATGATTTTTTCTGCATTATACTAGTTGGTATCAATCTTATTAGGTCATGTTGGGAATTGCTACCTACTTGCCTCATAGATCCACTTGCCTCTGATGTTGTGTTTAAAGCAAAGACTCACAAGTTGTTGTAGAGGCACGCACTGTTAGTGAGTCTGGGTAAATATTTACTCTCAAGTAGAGGATATGAGAGGGGTTAGGGAGAGAAGGAATGAGATGAGGATGAAAAACTAAGAGGCAGAGGACAGGTTGGAAAGGAGAAACAAAGAGGATGGTGTCTGATTTAAAGTGTCTTTCTACAAAATGTCTGTTTCAATTCGATGTCTCTCCTCTTTCTTTTTTCAGGCCGTTTCTTCTCGCATTCCACCTTTTCCTCCCCTCTCCCTCTGACAGAATAACTTCTCCTCTTATTACACTCTGTGCGCGCACATGCACGCACACACACACACACACACACACAAGCCCTCTCTCTCATTCTCTCTCTCTTACACACACACACAAACACTTTTCCATGAATCCCTCTCTTCCTCTGGCACAAACTTCCTCTTGTCTTCCTGAACTCTTTCTCTCTCCATCCTGATGTATCTGTTGCTACCGCTGACCTTTCCTACCTTTACTCCACTATGTACCTTCTTTCTCCTTCACTTATAGCGCTCTGTCCCACGATCACTCCATACACCTAACACTCATTCTCACCAGCATTCATCTCCATTTCTTTCTTACTCGCCTTGCACTCTGCCCACTCCTCCCCTCGCCCTTTCCCCTCTCCCTCCCACTACTGTGTGCAGATTTTCTAAAAACAGTACTTTCTTTCACTACTACTTAACTGCGTCACTTCCCTTCCTCCGCTCCCCTTATACATCCACCCCCAACAGACACACACACACACACACACACACACACTCACTCTTCCCCTCTGCCCTTTTAGCTTCCTCTGTCCCTCTCTTGGTTCCCCACTTGCTTCTACGCAACAGTGTAAACACACACACACCTCAGCCTATCACATTTGCGATGGGCCTCGGGCGCACACTGTTATGACAAACACACCTAATAGATAATAGGCTGTGTCATACTCACTCTGGCTCACTGCCTCAACCACACACAGACATACACATATATGCACAAGCCTGGACAAAGTCCCGCATTCATCAGCACTTTCAACCTTTTTCTTTTAAACGTCGATATGACTTAAAAAAATCTAAAAACTAAAATATGGACTTACACCAATGGTCTACTGCAGAAACAAACCCCGCTAATGCACTGGGTAATGTTGGGTAAATATGTAAGCCAATGAGTCAGGCTCAGCCATCACAGGACTGCTATTAGTGCTGTTGGCACACAGAGAGCATGCCTTCTGCCAACTACTAAATCTGTTTTAACATGGGGACTATCGCACACAGTCGAGCAGAGAGAGAGAGAAAGAGAGGGGGATGAAAGAGAACAAGACATGGAGAGACACTGCCAAATTGTCTAAAGAGGGAAAGAAGTCAAGGACCGAAGAGTGCCAACCTGGCCCCAAATTCAAGTGTCGACTTCCACTCCGAAAGTGCCAGTCTCTGTGTGTGTGTGTGTGTATGTGTGTTAGTGCACATGTATTTGTGTGTGTGTATGTGTCTGTCATGTATCCTTGTGTGCACTTGGTATTGGTTGGACCCATTCTTATCATCTCCTTCTATGCCCTCAGTTAGGACAGACGTGCGTCAAGGGGTCTGCTGGTATAAATAACCCCTATCACTGACTCCTCACTCTGGGTAGCTGTGTATTTTTGTCCCCAACGATCAAATCGGGGGAGGACTATGGATCAGTCTCCTTCTGTTTTTTCATTAGTCTGTCCATCACGCGAAATATTGCACACATGGCTGATCGGATTTCCCTGAAAATTGGGGCGAATGATGCATCTCACCGTTGCATTTTGGCATTTTCAAAAGCCCAAGGGGGGCACTACATGGATTGGATTTTGACCAAACTTGTGGAAATGATGCATCTCACCACTGTATTTCAGCATTTTTTAAAATAACGGGCCGAAGGAGGATGCTGCAACTGCAGGTCAAAGGTGACATATTTTCTGCTGACTGACCCTAGCAACATGATTACTGTCGCCTTGTTTTCTCTCTTAGTGGGAAAGAAGGAGGGTTGTGTTTTTCGTCCTGTTGTTTCATTTTTGTGGTTGTCTTTGGAAATAGGAATAAGACAAACAACTGATCACAAAAAACTCTCTGTCTAGCTAGAAAACCCTATATCCACTATATTCACTCTCAATATCGCGCTCACAAATCTGACTTTTAATTGAGTGAACTCAAGCATGGCATTCCCGTCTCAGTGAAACCTGAGTTACTGAACAGCCGACCTTAGTTTCTCACCTGTGTGTTGAGGGTGAGTTGGCCCATCTGACATGGCCAGCCTGTCTCTGGCTGCTTGACTTGGCAGCACGTACACCCACTAGCTACCGATAATGCTCGCACTGTGCTGCACAGAGAGGTATAGAGCAGGTCACAACCCCAATCATCACTGCAGGCCCCCGGCCAGACATGACATTACATCAATACACACCGTGAAGGTGGAAGCACATGCTGCCGCGCACACACACAATAAAATACACACACATATGGGGTCTGGCACAGATTAACGCTCACACATATGCGCAATCACTCACGAGGATACGTACGCAGACGCTCACACACACACACACGTGTAAAGGTGCATAACAGATATTCTGGTTGTGACCCAGAATACACACACAGTTAAAGCCTTGGAGCAATGGAGGCACTGGCAGGCAGTTTCCATCTGAGTGCCCATAGACAACCGGCTAGTGTGGGAGCTGGGGAATGATCTACCTATCAAATACTCACTCCTGACCTTCAACTCCTCAGTTTACAGCTACCTAAACGCTCACTTCAACACATGGCATGCATATATAACAAGCAAGACGGCAGGCTATATACAGATGCAGGCTGAATAAAGCAGAGGTGAACAGGGGATATACAGGCTGAGGTCTGAGGAGCTGCTAACGCAGTGAAATAGTGAGATGGCTAAAGGGCTGGTTACCGGGTTCCCACACTCACTTGGGCATCAAATTCAAGTACTTTCCGATGACTTTCAAGTGAAATTCAAGGACTCAAAATGCCTTGTTTTGGGGTAAGATATGACAGAATGGTCAGGTCAAGAATTCCTGGTGAAATCATTTAAAAACTGCTGCAATTTCAACACAAATATCCATCAAAAAGGTACAACTCTGCATCTTTGTACCTTGTACCTCTTGTACCAAAAAATACAACTCAGTGCCTTTTTTTTCCTGAGTGTAGGGTTTTCCTCAGGAAGTGTTGACTCTAGGACAGAGAGTGATCTACAGAGCCGAGGTTAATTTATGAATTTGGGAGCTATTTAAAAAAACATTTTAAATTAAAAACTTAAGTACTTTCAAGGCCCTCCAACAATTTTCAAAAACTTTTAAGGCCTTATTTTATTTTTCTCAAATCCTCAAACTTTCAAGGATTTTCAAGGTCCTGTGGGAACGCTGAGGTTACAAGGCAAACACATCCAATAAACTGAGAGGAAAAATCCTATTCCAGTCAATCAGTGAAATCATTCCTGAGGTTTTATGGGTAAGGTGAAGATTTTGAGCTATTCCTTGACGTAGGCCCTGTGTCTTACCTGAGAGAAGCACCTGCGGTACTCCGTCTCCGTCCCTGAGCATCTGTAGTTTTGCGGGGCTCCTCGCTGCCCTTCCCTGCCCCCCTCCACCCCCAGGTGTGGGATCTGTGGGTGCTGCAGCGGGTAGATGTTGGGCTGGTGAGGCCCGGGGACAGGGGGCGCGGCCTGGGGGCTGAAGCCAGGGTGCAGCTCCCTCTCACTGTGCATGGGGTTGGAGCGATGGAGAGGGGAGTGTGGGCGAGGGAGAGGAGGGATGTGAGGAGGCGGGGCGGTGACGGAGTGCCAGTCAAACTGCCGGCGGTTGGACAGGACAGATGAAGAGGAGGAGGAGCGAGAGGAGTGAGAGGATGGGATTCGCTCTCTCTCCCTCCCTTGCTCTGTGCCGGTGTGCGGCGGTCTGTCCACGTGTCGGTGCGGGTTGCCAGTCGCGGTGCTTGTTGTGGGCAACTCCTCGGCAGCAGGTGAATCGGTGCTCTCCTGCTCTGCGTTCCTCTCTTCCTCTCTCCTCCCTGCCTCCCCGTCCTCCTCATCGGCCCCCCTCTCCTGTTCCTCTTTCCCAAGGCTGTCTGCGTTGTCTTCATTGACGGCCAGTTCCGGTCCCGGGGCTGGTGTGGCGTCGGTACCGTTAGCGGTGTGGCGAGCCTGCCGGTTGGGACGGTGTAACGGCAGAGAGAATGGAACCCTGCCGTACCCAAACTGGCCTGGACGGATGGCGGAAGACCTGAGAAAGAGTTGGAGACAGAAAGAGGGAAACCAGAGAGGAAGACAGGGAGAAAGGGAGAGAGTAAGAGAGATGGAGAAGGAAGGAAGAGTAGCAGATGGACAGATAGAGAAAGAGAAAGGCCGGAAAAATTTAAGATACAGCTCAGCTCAAGTTGTCTCTCTAACATAATTCTAATTGACATGGAGCCAGCAGACTGGTGAGGGGGAGAGGAGTGCAGTGCCTGTATGTATGACATAGAGCAGAAGTAATGATCTAATAAGCCAGCAGATGCCAGAGGCAGAGACGGGCACACAACTCCAACTCCCAACACTTCTCATGAGTCAGAACAACATCATAACAATGTCTCAGCAATGCCTAAACAATGTCAAGGCTCAAACTAATGATACCTAACCATATTCCTAACCATATCACATCTTTAGTAATAAGCACTCATTGCTGTGGTGTTTTTGCAGTTCACTTCGCAGAGATCACATGGCAATCAAGCGGTGTCACCAGTACTGTGTCTTTTTCCTTGGATTTTCTACTGATGAAATTTCACTTTCAATGTTAAAAGCATCAGTTCCTCTGTGCCAGGGGAATTTTCCCATGAAAGGCCTACCCACCACCGGGTGTTTAGAGCAACAAATATAAAAGCTTTCATGAACTGGTATGGGTTAAATCACTATTGTGTTATATAAATCAGCAATAGAAGGTAAATGGACATTTATCTATATGAAAATGTCATGGATTATTACTTTAAACGCCAAACCAACATCTAAACACAAGTGTTATTTCTTTTGCTTTCTAATTGTCCAATCTCACTCACCTCCTCGCAGGCAAACCCTCCCGATTTGTGGAGACCGACCTTCTGCTCCCGCCCCCTCCATTCCTCGCTGCGCCTGGATTGGTTGGTCTCCTGGTGATCCGTGCCGGCTGGTTGTAGCCATGTGAAGTAGCGTGGTAGGGTGAGCGGTAAACAGACACATGGTCCTGATTGGCTGGGGAGAATTCCGGCTGGTAAAAAGGAGGCGATGGATTTGCCAGCCCCGGTACAGCCCCTCCTCCAACAGGGGTATTCCGATACAGAGGCAATCCTGGGTTGTGATTGGTGGAGACTGAAGGGGAGTAATAGGGGGGGTGTTGCCCAGGGTAATGAGAAGGATAGTAGGGGCCCACGGCTGAGATGACGGGACCTCCGATCCCCCCGGGAACATAACCCCCCCAGTTAGGCGGGGAGCGGGAGAGGAGAGGGGTCTGGGGAGGCGGAGGGGGTAAACACTTCCTGCTTCTCTGTGACACGCCCACTCCACAGGTCTGAGAGCATTCTGACCACTCCCCCCAGGCAGACCACACCCCCTCCACAGCCTCTGCCTCAAACACCTGTCTGGACCTCCGGCCTGCCACCTGCAACACACACACACACACACACACACACACACAAAGAGACATACACAAACAGGATAACACATCTATTACAGCTTTAACAGCAGCTTAATACAGTAGCTAGCTTCATTCAGTTCTAGCATTTCACAGGAGGAGCCCCGACTGTGATTTTTGATTTTGCATCGTGTTTTCTGAAAAATTACAAGTCAATTTGAGAACTAAACAAAAATCACGAGTCAGTTTAAAAAAAACACTACTGCTGGTTAAATAGTGCTTCCATTAGATGGTCCATTACAGTAAAATTGAGATGATTTATAAAAATTGCAACATAAGTGGTTATCTGGTGTAACAATGGAAAAGGGCGAAAAGTGTGAAAACTGCAAGCCCTGGCAGTATTTCCAAGAATTAGTCAACTTAGCAAAAAATGTTGCGATTGCAAAATCAGAAATTCCTGGAAGGACTGATTCATTCACTGAATCCGAGTCTGTCCTCTGATGAGCTGCAGTCTCGTGGGTTTCCTTCCTGAGAAGCCAAATTATGAATCCTGAATTCTTCCTGGTTCACTCAGACAGAGGAGAGACTCGGTTACCTGCCAGCAGCTTATGAGCAAATGGATAAATTCATTGGATTTTGTATCAAATGAATGCATTGCAGAAATGACAAGATCGGGGCTGATATGGCTGGCTTACTATTTATGTGTGTGTGTGTGTGTGTGTGTGTGTGTGTGTGTGTGTGCGCGTGTGCACGTATATGGGTGCCAGGTCAGGCTTTGATGTCTTCCTCTGTGGCCGTAGATAAATGTTTCTCCTCTCATTTCATAACTCAAGCATTGGCCTGGTTGGCAGAACAGCAAACATGAGAGCTGAACAAAAGTTTCCATTCAGAAAGAACCAAAACATAAATCTGTGCTCCACTTCTCTCTCTCTCTCTCTCTCTCTCTCTCTGTGTGTTGAGTGGTGCGTAAATGTATGTGTGCATGTGTACAAGAGTGTGCAAGTAAACAGTGTACAAGCGTGTGTGGTTGTACAAACTGTTTGTAGAGGGGAGAGAGAACAGGTGTAAGCAACATAATATACACATACTTGTGTGTTTTCATGTGTGTGTACTGTAGTTTTGTGAGTGCTGTGTCCAGTTCACCATCACATCAAACAAGTTCCTGTCAATGTCTGAGGCGAACGGGGGTGGGGGTGGGAGAGATGAGGGGGCGGACAGGGCTAATGACTGTGTGTGTGTGTGTGTGTGTGTGTGTGTGTGTGTGTATGTGGAGGGGGCTCCTGTAATGAGTGACATCAAACACACAGCTGCCACATAACTGGGACCATTAATGAGGGCCAAGCAGTGACCCTGCAGCAGCCGGCGCTGACCTATGGAGCTACTGGTGAAACTCCTGCCACACTGTACTGCCAGGCCCAAACCAGACCGGCTCTGCAGACCTCAGTTTTGAACTTATGACTCACCTTTTTCTTCCCAGCCTTGGTCACGGAGGACGTGACCACCACAAAGCCCCACAGCACATAGAGCCTGGAACAGGAAAAGAGGACAGGGAGTGAAAGGAGTGACAGACACTGATTCAAAACATCAGCTGGTTGAATAAGCTCTTTTGAAAATCGTAGCCTATGACTGTTCCATGACCTAAACGTGAAATTAGTAGCCTATGCTCTGCGGACTCGCACAGACGTTCATTCTTCTCTGTCCGGCAGTTGTCAAGTTTCTCAACCCTTTTCCCTTGTGTACATTTTATTTAAAAACAGTGTTTAACGTGTTGAGTGAACACTCCATCAAATGTTCCAGTGACCTAACTGTATTTTGCCAAGCCACTTCTTTTCCCACTACAAGCAGCGTGTGGGCTCGAGGGGGAGAACAACAGTTTCTTTTTCCCTTTCAAGGTTCACAGGCAAACATCTCAATCAATCTGGGAAAGCCTGGGAGGCGCTAACAAACTAATGGGTTCAAACATCAGCCGTGTTTTCCCTCTGCATGCCTCTCTCTGGGGCCGTCCACACCCCGAGGATGTGGTTTTAACACATACAGCAACCGCACTTGCAGGCGCAATCGCTCACAACTTCCAAAATCATCTTGTACTGTAAGGTACTTTTTATTTGACTTGTTTGAGGTTTGATGTTGAAGGGACGTGGGTTATGGTTTGAGATGGTGTTGAATGTCTCCTTTAATTATGGGTTACAGTACTTAAATTTGGCATTAAACAACCTTAGAGGACATAGTAATGTTAAGAGTTTTCACTGCAAAAACTATCCATCTGAACAAGTCATCTTCACAATCTTGTTTTTCCTAAAACAAGTGAAACATAAATACGAGTGGAGTGAGCTAATTACACGGGTTTCCAAAGCAAATCAACTTGTTTCGAGGATTTTCTTTCTGCCTTAGGCTACTTGAAGATTACACTTGCTTCTACAAAACAAGTGAAACGCTGCATTGGAAACAAGTGGAATATCATCTCAACCACACCGCTAGATTTATCCCCACTTGTTTTAAGAAAAATAAGATCGTAAGCCTGAGTATGATATGAAATGACTTGTTAAGATGGACATTTTGCAGTGTTCACCACTAGTACTCCACAAACCATCACCGCAATCACCAGTCCACAAGCCACATGTAGTCAGTGTAATTGGTCCCCTCTTCCCAGTGTGGTGCACCGCCGTGGTCTCTGGAAGCCTCCCCACACCAGACTACACAATTACCCCAAAAACACAGACAAAGGTCCCGCACAGCCCGACACAACAGAGCCGCTCAGGCCGAAATAACGACCCCCTACCCGCGTCCACGTTTCCCCTGGCCGCTACAGTGGCACATTGTAGAATAAACGGAGAGCCGCGGGGATAGGGGAGAGAGCCACGCAACTGGGAGAAAATTACAAAAATTCGCCTTTAGGAGAAAGGGGGACAGCAGACCTAAGCTCAAATGCCTTCGGGTGAATTCCTATCATATATCTTAACAGCGCCCAGTGCGCAACAAGCAGGCGTCGTGCGTAAAAGCCAAAGCTTCGCCGCAAAAACAACTTTTTGCCTCACCCTCATCTAATATAAACATGCCCGATCAACAGAGGATGCAAACCCCATGTGCCGTTGTGTATGAAGTGACAGAAAGTCATTTAGAGGCAGCAGGTTGCAGTGGGTCAGCAGAGCCCAGGGTTTTACCTGAATAGTAAGCCGAGCCGCATGCTCCTCCTGGAGTCGCGCAGACCAGTTCTCACTCCGCTATTGATCACTGATATTGTTTATTACAGTCCAGTTTAGTAGTGGTCCGTTCCTGTCCGTGCAGTCCTAAAAACCAATGTGATGAAGTCCTGCGAGGGCTTCTTCTGCTCTCCCTCTCTCTCTTTCTCTCTCTCCCTCTCTCTCTCTCTCTCTCTGTCCCCCCTCGTCCTGTCACAGTCACTCCCCGTGATTTTGGAGAGTGGGAAGGGTTCCGTCTTTTTTTTCTTTCGGTCGTTCACTCGACGACTTTTTTTTTGGTCCTTATTATAAACTAGTGTGACGCCTGGCAGCCAGGGGGCCAGGAGGGGAGAGAGAGAGACAGAGACACAGAATGGACAGATTACACAACTTTCTCTCTCTCTCTTCTCTCTCTCTCTCTCTCTCTCTCTCTCTCTCTCTCTCTCTCTCTCTCTCTCTCTCTCTCACACACACACACACACGCACACACACCCCCACACACATACACACACATACATACACACACCACACTATGGGCCCTGACTAAGCTATAATAACTCTCAGAGCCGCTTTCTTAGTTGCACAATCCAACGTAAGAATGCTCTATTGTACTGGCCCGCACTGATCAGTAGTAATGATCTGCTCATTGTTGAAAACAGGCCTGAGTTGGCAGCATCTGCAGCAGTGACACGTTGTGGTGGAAGTGGAAAAACTCCTAAAAAAGCATTAGGATTATTGTTGTTAAATAGAAAGTTTGAGTGCAAACATTAATTGTTGTACATCAAAGTCTTGGACAGAATGTATTCAGACCAAAAGACTCGGATATGGATTAGTTCTGTCAATATTTCATTTCAGCATTATCTTTTATTTTGCATCAGTTGATAAAATATAGCTGTTTAATTACTGGTAGCGTCTCCATGATGACTAAGCAATGTTTTCTTGTGGAATGTAAAAATAACAAATGTGTTTTCCCATAACTGTTTAATCCCAGTTTAGCACTAGAAACCAAACATGCACTACCAATTTGGGGTGACAATAAGTGCACCCGAGAGAGATACGCCACTTCTGAGAAGGCTGACTGTGTGCGTTTGTGTGTGTGCGTGTGTTTGACTGAGCGCTCTTCTCGGTTCTGCTCTGAAACAGATGTGAGAAGGGCCTGATGCCAAGTTGTTTAGACAATATTTATTTGTTTGTAATCCACCCCACCCCCAGTCAACAAGGCTTTCTAAAACATTACAGTCATAGGCCATGCTGGCCAAACACCCCAGAGGGGACAGTGGGGGATAGAGGGACGGAGAGGTGGAGTGGAAAAAAAGACTAGAGGGTAAATTGGAGGAAAAGAGGGAAAAAGTTCATATGGAGGAACGAAGTGACAGAAAGCGGTAGAGGAGAAGGGTATGTCCGATCAGCAAGAGGAGCGAGGAAAGAGAAAGAGATGGATAGACGAGGAGGAGGAAGAGGAGGGAGAAGAGAGGGACTATAATAATAATGTGATACTTCATTCAGGGATGGTCTTACTATTAGGCAAAGGTAGGCGGCTGGCAGCCAGGGCATAATATAGAATAGTACTAATGTAAACTTTTTAAAAGGAATGTACTTATTGAAAAACACCCCTCTTTTTGTTAGGGTTAGGGTTATTTAAATCTTGAGTCATGATCACCCCCTCCCCTATTAAAAAGTAAGTTGGGATTCAGGGGGCCCAATGTTTGCCTTTGCCTAGGGCCCCCAAATCACTAAGTCCGCCCCTGACTTTATTCATCCCCATAGGGAAATCCTCTTTTTGATTACCCCTCCTAAACAGAGAGGTCAGAGGTCAGGCTCAGCTACAGAACAGCACCTCTGGAGCTGGAAGGCATGCAGTGTGTTGCTCAAGGACACTTCAGCAGGGTGGATGCTTGCCAACAGGGGATCTTGAAGCTGGAGGGCATGTCTCCCTACGCACTGCACCACCCTGCTGCCACTGCTGGGTCTGAAGGAGAGGAGAGACGGTGGGAATGTCGAGAGGGACAGATGAGTGGAGGGAGAGAGGGAGGGGAGGAGGGTGGGAGGGTATGTGGTGAGTTATGATCTAACACATACTAACACACACACAGGGCTTGAGACGTCCCAGAGCAAGCTGCTTTTCTTGGACAGGCATCCTACAACATGGACACAGATATGGTGATGGAGATTAGCTACTTCAAAGCCCAGTCTGAGCCGACAACTGAAGACTTAACCACATTACGGAGCAGGCTTGCGATTTAATCTGTCAAAATAATAAGTTAATGTGGTGCCGAGAATGATGAGGATTGACTCCAGAGGATAAATACACAGACACACACACACGGTAGCTTAGTGTGTGTCTGTGTGTGTGGCCGTGCATGTGTGTATGCATGTCACATTTGTGGGTGCGCATGCATGTAAATGTGTGGTCATACGTGATGTGTGTGTGTGTGTGTGTGTGTGTGTGTGTATGTGTGATATGTGATTAGTGGAATGCTATCTCTGTACTTCTAAGAGGCATGTCTATCAGTAACTACAATTAGCCAGAGGTCATTGCCATGACCACCAGTGGTCCGTGACCAGTTACCGCCCCCTGCTCCCTCTCTCTCTCTCTCCCTCTCTCTCTCTCTCTCTCCTCTCTCTCTCCCTGAGAAGCAATAACCAAAGTGTTGGGTTGTTGACACGCACCACCAACCACAGAACTCTGATTAGCAAAATGTCTGTATCAACTAGTCACCACACCATACAACTGTGGTGTGTATGTGTGTGTGTGTCCGGGGAGGTCCATACAGCAGTAGATCTGTTATTTGTCTCGGATGGCTGATCTGAGTAATAGCACTGCAGATCAGAGCAGCTCGGCGCTGAGGGAGTGATAAATCACTCTTATACACTTCTTGCATGTACACACATCCTGCCTCCAAAACACACGCGCCCCCGCCCAGATCTAGACACAGTAGGCCCACGACCCTTTTACTGCTAAACTTAATGAGGCCTCCAGGCTTCTCCAGACCAGCGGAGGGCCCTGCCTCCCGGTTGCAGGCCTGCCTCGAACTAGGCAGCTAGACGGAGTGACTTAAGTAGGTCAAATAGAGGCGACTAGTGTGACGACTGGTCAGATGGTTATCAGTCATTTTCATACTGCAGGGCTACGTTTGGCCCAGGTAATCCCTGCTCACATAGCACCGTTCCAGTAATGATGACAGCAGAGCTCGGTACTAACTCGCATACAGACGGAGGCAGAGAGGAGTAAGGCGGGAATAAGTAGTTCAATATGCATGTGGTAGAAAGGGATTTGTTTAGGCAGTGCGGAAACCACTACAAGCTTTACATGGAGATGCGTTCTAACCCCATATTCATCTCTATCCAGGCATTTAGGTCTTATATAAAGCCTAACTCAGGAGAAAAGAGAGAAGAGGCCTGACCCAATACTGACAGACTGAGAGGCCCAGAGCAGAGAGAGAGAGAGAGCGAGAGAGAGAGAGAGAGAGAGAGAGAGAGAGAGGGGGAGAGAAAATGACAGACAGGGACACAAAAGGAGTGAAAGGAATGGCAGCGGCAGAAAAGGGATGAAAGGGAATGTGAGAGAAAGAGAGGTAATGGCAGATTAGAAGGGAACTGAGAGAGTGCGAGGGGAGAGTGAAAGAGAAAGAACGCAGGAGGGGGGGGGGGTGATTTGTCTGGCTCAGATGGAGTCAATATTTGCTCCATTCCACCAATCTTATGGCAGGGGCTGGATCAAAGCGAGGAGTGTGTGCTCTGAAAAGGGTGCAGAAACCCAGAGGAGAAAACAGCTGACTCCAGGACAGTCTAGTCTGGATGCAGAGAGACACAGAGCACCAATACAGTGACTGTGTTTCCCTAAAAGCATTTAAGTCAACCTCTGTCCAGGTGTAACCACAGGCCTAAAGATTATTGAGGAGGAGAAGTAAGAGAGGAGGGGAGCTGAGGGTTAACAAAGGGTAAAAGAGGGAGATAAGAGGAGGATGAGGAAGGGAGGGGGGGGGTATTTATGGGTGGAGTGCTCTAATGAGGGGTCACAGTGGTCACTGGCGAGACAAGGACATGAGAGAGAGAGAGAAGGTCACCCCAGTTGGACCCTAATTGGCTGACAAAGCTGCTGAAATGACCTTGTTCCAATTATTCTCACAAAGAGCGATTCACTGCTGCCCATTCAGAGAAGCCACTGGGCCACATATGTACACATAACAACAACAAACAACGGGATTTATGTCTGTGTGAACGGGCATGTATGGTATGGCTTGGCACATAGCTCGGCCGTGCTTGGCGCAGTACAGACCGGCCCACAAGAGATAGAGTGGAACGAGGCAGCTGGGTGATAAGTACTTCAGTATGTTTATGGTAGACTGGTTACAGAGTACTATGGGTTATATTAAAACCTGTGTTTAACGGAACAAATTCACTTGTTGAAAAGTTATAAAAAAACCAATTCTGTTGTTTTCATGCGGCACACACACACACACACACACACACACACACACACTGACACAAACAGCTGGTTCAACTCTTTGTCTGTCCAATAGTTATGTAACTCCTCAAATAAACTCTCTGTCACACATATATTCAAGGATAGTTGAAGAAGAAATTATTGCACCTCCACCACACACAAAAAAACGGTTATGAAACAGACAATGAGTTCATGATGATCCTCTGCAATATTTCACCCAGGCCCGAAGCCATGTCTGTGTCAAGGGTTTGGCCGCGCACACCTAACACCCCCCCCCCCACCCTCCTTTAGTCTTGCATGAATTGACCAGTCAATCTCTCCCTCCCTCTGACTCCAGATGCCAGTATCTCCCAGCACACGGCCAGGTTCAGGTTACCCTCCAAAAGCAAGAATCCTTAAAACAACCTGAGGTCAAAGTCTGAGGTCAGCGTCTGCTCTTCTTACTCCTCAAGGCTACACCGGTTTCTGCACAGCATACTGCGATGGGAGAACGAGACGGAGTGCAAGTTTACTCAACATTCATCTGACATAAAATAGAGCAGTGATACTCCACAATTCACACTGGGGGAAACATGCAAAAGATTTGTGAATGGCCAGTTGAACACATTCTAGTACAAATCAGATTTCTATTGTGGCTTCAGTTATATAGTGTAGCTGGAAAGGATCCGTTGTTATTGTTCATTCAGCTTTCTAGAAACAGGTTTATCTTTAAATGAAACTATAGAAGCAGAATAATCCCAAAAACATGTGAATTTAGATATATTCTAAGCAAATTATGATGCTTGCGAATTATTATGTTATCCATGATTGTGCAAACCTGCAAATATCCTGCAATGATGATATAATTTTGTTTTTCCTCACCTCTAAAAACAGCCTACTTTGTTGTTATACTAGCAAAGATGAGTGAACAATGGTGAAAAATTTCCCAACAAAAACGGACGATTGTATTAACTGGCCTGCCAGTTTTGAGAGTGGCTCTTGGTTAAGCTGCATATCTGCAGTCACTGATGCAGAACTAACTGTGTGTGTATATGTTTGTGTCTGACCCTCAGCTCTCCTGTTCTGCCCCTCGGTTTTATAATTCTCCCTTGCTTCTCTTACCCCCTATAAAATTTGAACAGCAGCACAAGCAATATCGGATGTCAGAGCACGGCCGTCTTCCACGCGGGTTGGCACAAAGTCTCGCAAGCAAATTCAAAACTGATGCTTGCCTCTCCAGCCTTCCTTTCTCGCTCTTTTTCACTCCCTCTCATAAAAGAATTTAAGAATTTACAGTGAGTTGCTGGGAGCGAAGAATGGCAACTGTAAATATTTGTAAAGAGGCTGAGGGCAGGTTTATTCTCCTCCTCTCCTAAACTGGCCTAAGAGTCAACATGACCTCTGACCTTCCCCTGAACCATCAAACTCCTCCCTCCTGCGAGCGTTTTTCAACAGGTTGGCTAGAACAATAAACCGCATGCCTCTTCCACACTGAGCCTCTTGATGGGAGAAAGACCTTCTTTCTCTGGCCTCTGTCTCGTCTCTCTCTCTCTCTCTCTCTCTCTCTCTCTCTCTCTCTCTGTCTCTCTCTCTCTCTCTCTCTCGGTATTTGTATTCCACCACTCTGATGAGAGTAGGATAGGAAATCAGGTCAGCAGTGTGTTGAGCATAGCAGACATACTTGGGAGCAGACTGAAGCCAGCCTGAAACTGTACAGTACTGTGCTGATTTATGAGTTATCTGTGTGTCTGTGACTTCCCAGGGCTGGCACAATCACCAGCTCTCTGTGCGTGTGCATGCAGAAGCATCCATTACTTTCAGATTCATCTAGGGCCAAAACTAAGCACACATTTAAATCAAAGGTGCGAACTACACACCGGTGGATTAGAGTGGAGACTGTCTGACTGGGTGAGAGAGCAGCCAGATCAAATAAAGAGCAATATAGGCAGAAACTCTTTCATACAAACTGCGAATTGGGATGGAGCTGAGGGAGAGTTACTGGACCCAGAAGAGAGGGAGTGTGAGAGGGAAAGAGAGCGGGAGAGGGAAAAAGAGAGTAGGCAGTGCGGGTGGGCTGAGGTTTTGGGGTATCCAGTCGAAGTAGAAAGATCTCTGACAGATTTCTTCCACTGTCTCAGATTCAAGAAGGAATCCATTTGTGTGATTGTAGCTCGGCACAGTACACAGGCAAATGAGTCCCCACCCAACAGCATAGGCCTGTGTGTGTGTGTGTGTGCATGTGTGTGTGTGTGGGCTAGTGCTGCTATCAGATATTTGCATGAAAGACATTTACCCCAGGCACACCTGTTGAACAGAGTAAATCCAAAGTTAGTCCAAATGATCTTGTGATATTCCCTCAGGTGGTCATTTACAATCCCCTATCTAAACATTACAGACACACACACGCACGCACGCACACGCACAGATAACTTGGAAACGCAACACAGCCTAACTGGGTGGAGGGAAAGCGAGAGTCCTATTACTGCAAGCAAGAGTCCAAACCAATGTGTATATGTGTGTGTGTGTGTGTGTGTATTGAGAAGAGGTCAACAGAGGGTCTTGACCGTCGGGTCCCTGTCACTGTTTGGCACTCGGTCCCACAGACCTCCTGTTATTGTTTTCAGTGGCTTAGCTTTCTAAGGCAGTCTTGGCAGGGATCACATTTTCTCTCTCGTTTTCTTTCAACTCACACTCTTTCTGTCTCTCTTGCCCCAACTCTAACACACACACACAAGCATAAAGGCACGAGCACAGGGCATGCACACACACACACACACACATAGGGGTTATTTATAACAGGGTGGAAGGGAAAGGCAGCCCGGCCTCACAGGGTCTATTTTGGGAGGGCAACCTTCAATCCGTCAGGCTGACAGGTTCCCAGTGATACCAGCAGAACAATACAGCAGAGAGCCTGTTTATCTTCCTCTGACCAGCCTGCTAGCCCGCCTCCCTGCTGGGTCACCATCACCCTGCCTCCCTCCAGGAAAATGGGACTTCCAGGACACCAATGATCTCAAGTCCGGTCACTTTTATGACTGCTGTCACGCACCCAATACGCTTTTCCGCTATTAAATACATTCCCAGACTGATACTCTACTGTTATTGTCATTTTTCTACTGTTTGTCATCATTATGTGCTCTTTATTTAAATAGATGGACGGTTCCTCATGGTTTTCCCATGAGGACTTGTGCCACAGCCGCCACACTGTCCCTGGTCTTATGTTACACTGCCGCAGATATCCATCTATACCTCCCTCAATTCTCTTTGTTATTGTCTCGCTATAATGTAAAAAGCTTTTTTCTGCCTGCCCCCCCACCCGCTTTCTCTTTTGGTCAACCCCTTTGGCTAAAAATAATTTCCTATGAACTCTGTGCGACTCCAACCGTTGGATGAAGGATTGCTTTGTGTGTGTGTTTGTGTGTGTTTGCAGAGAAAAGAGAGATAGGGAGGTAGAGGGTGGGCAAGAGGGGGGGGGGGGGGGGGGGGGGGGGGTGGGCAGGCAGGAGGGAGACTGATATTGTTATCTATAAAGTAATGGATTTAGGAGTGTTTAGTGGAACTAATGGTCTATATGTCATCACTACACAACTACTGTGCAATGCTGGTCATGACTAAACCATACTTCAGTTCCACATTTCACACAAAGCATACAGCAGAGTAAGACCACAGACGTACAGCAAGGAGAACTATAAATATTAATATAAATATATGGTGTAACCAAGAATATCAATGAAAAAACACATTAATTCTGGTTCATTCACAAGGAAGAGTGCTTTCTCAACAACATAACAATCAGCAGCCTTATATTTCTCACTTTGTAAAGCACTTTGTAACTTTTGTTTTGAAAGTGCTATATAAATTAAGTTTGTATTATTATTACTGTTGGCCCATTTGCTTTTAGATGCCCTCAGGTCTGCTGATGACCAGTAGTAATCTCGGCCTGCCCCTTAGCATTACTGGCAACTACTGCCTAGAAATACAGGTGGAATTTGTGGCATTTCTCCTCCTCATTCTACACAAGCTCCATTCTTGGACTACTCATACGTGCCGATCCATTACATCTATGGATCCTAAACATGAATGACCAGCCAGCAACTTAGTGTGGGTCAAATCCTCCTGGCTTGTCCCAAACGTAGTGTGAATGTGCTCAATTGACCTTCTGTGTCCAGCTTACCGCTGAGGCCCCGTCCTGAACCCACCTCACCTCTCCTCCCTGGCCCAGTAAAGGGCTCCGATCCGAGCTAAACACACAATCCACCGCCTTTTGCCAACTAGCTTTGTTGAAGCGGTGCCTTTGTCCAGTCTAGTCCGTTTATTCGCTTGGACCCCGACACCTCCCTCTCTCCCTCGCCTTGTGTGTCTCTGTTGTGACTGATGTCTTTTCCATTCTGCTGCCCTCTCTCAATTAAAGAGGAAAAACTTAAATCCTTTTCTGACCTTTACGCTGACTTGCCTGTTTCCACTAAACACACATGCAAACACACAGCGCTGACACCGCTGCTCTGTCTCCTATTTTAGTCAAATCCCCCTCAGAATCCTCCCTTTCTTCCAGTCTTTTAAAGGTATGGCTGGTTTTCTATTCTGATATCGTGACACAGGCTTACGTAAGAGGGAGGTTCGCAGATTAAATGGCTTTTTGCTAACAAATTACAACTGTGAGTAATGCTGATATTAGACTGATAGCGGCCTTAAAATAGCCTTAAATCTCTTCAGTGCTGTACCTTTTTAGGACTAACAGATGGATACATTTGCAATTATATCAATAAGCAGTGAAGCATTTTACATATACTTTTATTACAAATTTCCAGCAACCAATTCTTCGACATATCCAACAGCATGAACACGTAAAACAAACATTTACATCTGTGACTCATCATCTCTGGGACTTCTCCTCAGAACTCGTCTTCGTTGCTCCTCGAGTCTCGTAGCTGTGTGAGCGATGTCAGGACTTCCTCTACCGGCCTCCTCCCCAACTGCTTTCCTCCTCTGCTCCTCACACTCACTGTTCCACTCACACACTCCTTCTCCCCCAACACTAGAAACGCACACAAAAATAACATGATTCATAATCCAAGTACTTTAAAATAAACAGCAATGAATGGGGAGTTTGAGTTTGTGTAGTAAATTACAAAAGCAATGGTAACAGGCCTATTACATTAAGTGTAGCTACAGTTTTCATCCTATTATTCATTTTTACCAAATATGTAGTTGTACTGGGCCAGCTGGGCTGAGCGAATCTTCTTATTTAAGGTCGCTCCCTGATCTTCGCTCAAATCAGCCATGAAGCCAGCTTCACGGAACTGCTGAACCACCTTATCAAAACAGAGAGGTATTTCACATAAGATCATATCTGTGAGCGCTCTCTCTCACATTAATGGGCAATCAATCACGATGGTTTAAGGCGTCAGAGAGAGAAAATGTGGTGTACACTTGGTCCGCTAACGCACTACACAGTAATCCTCATTCAGGACTGACCTGCTTGGCATATGACTCACTGTCGCCCCCCACAGGGACAACCATGACCTGGGCTGGGGACAACCACAGGGGCCTGGGTGAGGTAGAGAGAGACGGGATGGGTTAAAATACAGCTGTAGCATCATCATTTATGACGGTCTGGGAATCTGCATCTGACTCAGGGTTATTATTATATCAAACTGTCTTCTCACCATTTCCCTCCAAAGTTTTCAGCCAATATAGCGATCATTCTCTCCAGTGATCCCAGCACCGCTCTGTGGACCATCACTGGCCTGTGAGCCTGTCCATCCGGCCTGAGACAAGGGCCAAAAAAGAGGGGTAAGAATAGAGTTGTAAAAAAAACAACAACTGTGAAACAAGGAGACCATAAGAGAAGAGGGGCAGACTAGCAAGAGGGAACAGAGGTTTAAGGCAGAAAGTATGCTGGCCTGAAGTCATAAATTCAATAAAGCAAGGACTAATCTTTCATGATCAAGTTAGGTCAATATGTGGTTGGCCTTGTGCTATCCAACCTTAGTCCCAGAGCAATTACAGGAATGTAAAACAAGAAACACATGGGTTTATCCAATAAACAAGCAGAGCTTGTGCTGCATGTGTTAGTGTGTAGGTTTAAATCACTATATATGTAGGAATTGAAAAAGGACAGGAGGCCCGATGCACCAATCATCATTTTGTGACCGACTCACCCAACATACTGAAGATCAAATCTGATTGGCAGCTGGAAGTCCAACTGGATTGTGGCACACTGGTGTTGTCGGCCAATGGCATCTTTGATCTGAATGTCAATCTAGGAGGAGACATGTGGGAGTCTCTTAGGATCAGGCCTCACTTCTCTATTACAGCCAAGATCTTCACAGTGACATAAGAGGCTCAGTTGGAGAGCTTTGGTGCTGAGGGAGCTGCTGGGGACAAACTGCATTTTTGTGGGCAGAAATGGTTTTCAATGGGTTGCCAAGAGTAGCTAATCTAGCTAATTGTGGCTAACACACCCTAGCTAGATGGCTTTGAGGAATGTTGGTTTGTGTCATGGAAAGTGTGCATGTGTGTCTAACCCCACCCTGACTTGACCTACCTCGACTCTCTGTGCCTCCATGAACTGGCTCATGCAGCCTCTGCCTGAGGCTGACTTCTTGACTGACCTCTTGATGCTTAATGACTTCTCTCACTAGTAGTGGGAACACGAGATCGCCTCAAAGAAATTGCCTTAAAAGGTGATAACCGTCAAATTTCTGCTTTGAATGCTTTTCCTGTGGCCAAACACAGTGCGGATTGTACCATTAAACATTCACACCTGTCTCCCAGAGCCAGGAGCAAAAGAGAGAAGTCTGTTTCACCCTGTAATCTGTGATGTCACTGTAAGGCCATGTTCACACTGTTAAGCTTTTTTCAAACTGTCTTTTTGACATGAAAGACAGGCTGATAGTGGCTGCTGGTCGTTATGGAAACAGAGTGCCCGTTGTGCAAGCCACTTTTTTAAATTATCAGCATAAAATGCGTTTGAGGAAGTGCTTTTTCAGAAGAAAAAAAAAGAATAATATGAGCAGACAGGGTCCAGGATGATTTGGGGTTCTAAGCTGATAGCAGATACTGTGATCTGCAATATCTGAACTTGTGTTTGGATATCAGATTCATTAACTGCATGTAGCCCCTCCCACTGACCTTTGGCCCGTAGAAGGCTCCGTCTCCTGGGTTCAGCTCCCAGCGCTCACCAAACTGCTGCAGACTCCTCTCCAACTGCTGCTCACAGAGAGAGAGAGAGAGAGAGAGAGAGAGAGAGAGAGAGAGAGAGAGAGAGAGAGAGTGAGACAGAGAGAGAGAGAGAGAGAGAGAGAGAGAGCTAGCTAGCTAGTGGGGGTTGTGCAAGGTTTCATGCACATAATGTACATCACTTCATTTTCCCTGTGTGTGTGTGTGTGCGTGTGTGTGTGTGTGTGTGTGTGTGTGTGTGTGTGTGTGTGTGAGGGAGCTTAGAACCATAATGTTCAATTGCACTTAATTGAATCAGCTTAAATTGCCCCATGGCCTATTTAAAAGACATCCATGGGGAATTAAAGATATACATCATGCCAGCAGCCCTATAGAGTAGATCTGTATTAGAGAAATACCACACACACAACCTGATTGGATAAGTGGATGTCGTTACCATGTCATTATGTTTAGAGAGCATTTTTCCTGTAGGTGTGATTTACTGGGCCCGGCTTACAGTATATACAAATTTGCACAGCTGTGACTATCTGTGTAGCCTTTTGGCCCTTTAGCAGACATTGTGCATTACAAAAGATGATAGTAAAGGGTGTGTGTGTGTTTAGTATGTGTGTGTGTTTACCTGTTCAGCAGTGTCCCACAGTTCAGGCTCCCCTAGGCATGGTGTCGGACGTGTAGAGAGGAGGCAGTGAAAGGAGAACCCAAACACTTGATACACAGTCCTCACAAAGTCCAAACAAGCCACAATCTCTTCTTCCAGCTGGAGAGTACGAATAGAAAAAAGTGGAGGGCAAGAACAAGAGGAAATAATTACAGAAATATTGGTTGAACACAGAAACCAAGGCACAAGAGTTGAGAGGGTTAAACTCCAAACTGTTTGGGAAAGTCATCAAGTCCTGAGCGCTGCAGAGATTGAATTAGTATTTCAGAGGTAAACATAATGAACTCTAAACATGTGACTCCTCTCTCTGTGAATCAATGGGACGCTAATAGGAGGATGGAGGAACACAATCAGTGTCCTGGGGAGTTTCCAGGGCAATATGTAGGGGTTTAGGATTACATTTACAGCTACAGAGATGCACGTATAGAGGTGTAACGTTTGGACAGGACAAAGATCTTCATTCAGTCCAGGCTGGAGCCTTTTGGAATGTCTGAGTGAGTCATCGTTGTAGCCTTTCTAATCAGTGTAATATGGTTCTGTACGTGCTCCATTTACAGTTTCTGTTCCAGTTAACGCATGTTGAGAAGTACGCAGCGGTCTAGAAAATCAAAACGTGGTATGATACAAATGTCTGTCTGTTTGTATGTATATATGTGTACCTGCTCAGGCGTGCAGAAGATGTGAGCATCGTCCTGGCAGAATCTGCGGACCCGGGTGAGGCCACCCAGAGCTCCGGAGAGCTCGTTGCGATGCAGCGCCCCGAAGTCGGCCCATCGCAGAGGAAGCTCCCGCCACGACCGCACGCGCTGCTCAAACATGAGGCTAAAACACAGGAGAGGAAAGTCAAGGAGAGGTGAGTCCACGGAAGGACACAAGAGCGCAAGAGTGCATGTGTGTGCAGGCGCTCACCAGTGTGCGGGGCAGTTCATGGGTTTGAGAGCGTAGGTCTGAGAGCCCTCGGACGTCACAGTAAACATGTTCTCACTGTAGTGTTCCCAGTGGCCCGAGCGCTCCCATAATGCAGTGCTATACAGAGTTGGGGTCACGACCTCGGTGAAGCCTCGCCTTCGGTATTCACTCTAGGGGAGGTCAGGAAGGAAGGAAGGGGGGGGTGTGTGTGATGGGTGACACCGAGTGCAGGATGAAGGTCAGACAGTGAAGGCTAATTGGAGTAATATCCTGACTGCTGATTTGAACATAACTATCCGCGGGATACACTCCGCATAAGACTCTTTGTGTCATGTTAATGTATGTGTGTGTGAGAGAGCGACTGAGTGCAGAAATGTGTGTGTGTGTGCACCTTTATGAAGTCGGTGAGTGTGTTGTAGATGTGGGCTCCTTTAGGCAGGAAGAAGCAGCTGCCTGGACTGACGTCATTGAAGAAGAACAGCTCCTGGTCCTGAGCAAAAACAGGGAAACATGGCAAAACTTTGACCTTTCACCCTCTGCTTTTCACTTCTTCCTTTTAATTGATACCATTTTGTATACCTCTCTTATTTTTGCGTTTCATCTTACCTTACCAATGCGTCTGTGGTCCCTCTTCCGCGCCTCCTCCTGCTCCCTCTCCCACTCCTCCCTGTCCTTCTCCCCTGGAAAGGCCACGCCTAACAGACGCATCACGCCTGAGGACTCCGCCTGATTGGCCAGTGCCACGGGGGACACCTGGGAGAGAGGGGGCAGAGAGAGAGAGTGGTAGAGAGAAAGTAACGTCAGAAAGGAGTGAACAAAATAGAAGAGGGGAGTCAGAGATGGGAAAAGAGAAAGGGAGAATGAATGGGGGATGAGCCAGGAGAGGAAGGGTGAACCGATGAGAGCGACGGCGGCCTGACGGACGGCAGTGTTTGTAAGAGCCTAGAACAGGAAACTGGCCTCTGACAAACACAACATCCTGCTGCTGATATTTCCAGCCTGGCTGCCATGGAATCCCAGTCTGCCCAGTGACAATCCAGTATGGAAACTCCAACCTCTGCCTGGATCAATCAGCATGGGGAAAATTCCACTAACCCAGCATGTGGTCCCATAACAGACAGCGCCAAATCAGAATGAAACTGTTTTTATCGAGTAGACAAGCGGTTAGAAAAGAAATGTTTAGATCAGAAATGTCTTTTTGAATGTTTTTTCTGGTTTTTTTCTCTTTTCTTGTCTTGTTTTTTTTTTATGATTGAGTATTATGTTCTGTTTTTAATGTTTGATGGAAGATTAGCCCGTGGGCTAAAAGAGATCCAAATAAAAGAAGAAAGAAGGAAGCCTGGCATCTTATCATTTATCATGGGTGTGGCATTATTTCTTTATGGCATTGTTTGAACCTAATTTTGGCCAAATCAAAGCAGCGAAAAAAAATTGTAGAACTAAAACAGATGTAACTTTACTTGGCTTTCAAGCCGGCGGCAATCAATCCAGCAGCCACAATTTGATCAAATAGCTACTGCACCAAGTTAAGGAAATAATCTCATTTGGAGTCAGCTGTGCAATGAAAATAGAAAGAAGCATGAGGAGAGAACACAAACAGAACTTACAAACACAAGCAGAGAAGACAATTACACACACACACACACACACACACACACACACCTGGAGCATCTTGAAGACCTTGAGGAGGCCGGTGTGCGGGAGAAGCGGGCCGCTGCAGACCGCTATGCTGTCTCCACACCTGAGACACACAGAAAAGAGGAGGCAGGTTTATTCGGCCTGTGAGAGTTTAGAAGAAACAGGTGGGCAAGTCAACATCAGGTGTGTGTGTACAGTGTGTGTGTGTGTGTTTGTGTGTGTACAGTGTATTTATACATGCCTGTACACTGTGGCAGTGGGACCATTCATCTGCTCTTCAACAAGCTGCAGTCTCAGCTTACTGTTCTATAAAAAGAACACCCACAAAACACACAGAAAATTTATATCTGTCACAATTCAATTTGGGCAACAGCACAATAGGACATGGTCTGACCCTGATAAGCAAACACTGGAGCATTAGACAGTATCACCGGCACACCTTAAACAGGAGGCATTCCTACATGGTGAGTAACATCACTGCCACTGGCAATTATCAAAGGCAACATATATAAACACCCAATTACACAAGCCACTACAAGTACAGTGCAAGCCAACATGGCTGAATGACGGCCTGCAATAATGTGGGTCCATAGAACACAATGCCTTTCTTTTTTTATTGTTATACTATGTTGTTCTTTCAGTTCATGTTTTGAATGTGACTTCCAAAGGCTATTATATACTGTATGGGTAGAGGAAATTCACTGGCCCTGCATGAAAATTTATAGCTAAACTAATGAAAGGCCCAGAGCGATAGAAGAAGGGTGAAAAGCATATAGGGCAGAGGTGACCACAAAACACCAACAGCCTATTCAACATCCTCTTTTCGGCAAACTATATCTTAAGAATAGAGTCGTTTTTGGATTCTGCATGTGTTTTATAACAGAGACCGCCTGTGGCCGATGGCAGACAAAAACAAACCCCCGTGAATGCTGACCTGGAACAGCTCTCGAACCTCTTCTGCATTCAGCTCCAGTCTGGACAGAGGAAGTCTGAGGGCTGCAGCCTCCTTACACCTCTCCTCCACATCACTCAGAGACAGGCCACTGTGAGCGGGGATAGATCCAGTTAAAACATAGCAGCAGAGAATAGGACATAGATAATAAGATAAATGGACACTCCTGAGGATTATACAATAAATAATAACCCCAATCAAACATATTGAGGATAATACAATAATATTATAAGATGTGGGCCTACACACACACAAAAAATGCACACTTCTTTCCTTCCTTTCTAGACTAATGGCTGGTCACTGTTGTTGAACTATTCAACAAAGAAAGTAGGGAAGAGATGGCGAGCTATTCATAGCCTTCAAATCTGGAGCAAATGTTAGGGATATTTTGTCTGGTGTATTCTTTTCATTTACCCACTTTTGTTGATCTATTTTTCGGTTTCAGGTTATGTATTTATAGAAGAAAATGTTTAAAATATCAACATGTGACAAATACCAAAATATTCGACCCAACTCCGGAAAATTACTCATTTACAGAGAGTTCCTGCCTTGAATGGGACAAGAAAGGGAAGAGGAAGTGGCCAAGGTTGGGATGCAATATGAGTCCAGAGAGAACAGAAAAAATAGAAGAAAGAAATAGTGAAACAAAAAGCAGAAAGGATTACAGGGAGATATAATAAGGAAGTATATAAAAGGAAAGGTGGTATTAGTTAGTCTGCGATGGTATAGGCTCCTCTAAAGTAGTACTGTGTTGTTACACACCTAATACTATAGTAGGAAACACCTATACAAGCTTGATAATTATAGGAGATGCTTCATTTCTAATGTGAAGAGGGATTTCATTCTGGGTTAAAGTGTGGTTATACAAAAATGATCTTTGCAGTTTATTTTAGGCATTTAGCTGACGCTCTTCCAGAACAACTTATATTAGTGAGCAAGCATTACTATTTTATACTGCGCTGACTGTTATTTTTGCATATTACAGTGTATTAATAAGAAGACTTTTGCATATTTCAGGTTAAATAGTGTATTAGGATTTATTGTATAGTATTAATTTATTGTGCTTTGTATTACTGTATTTTAATGTGCTAATGGCTCCTGCCCAGGGACTACAAATGCAAATTAGGCTCTGGCTATACTCTGGTGCAATATGTTATATTGTGTGTCCGTATCAAATAAACAAATAAAGTAAAGTAAGTAGAGCAGGGCTTTAGTGCCTTGCTCAAGGACACTTTGACAGGCCACATGGCTGTTGATGGACACAACAATGACTGCTGCAGGGTTCAAACAGGATATTCTAATTACAGGGAGGTTTTTCCAACCACTAGTCCAGGATAATATATTTTCATTGCTAAGAACTTCCAACCACTGATAAAAGTTCAAAGCTTTCACTTCGGGGAAACCCTTTCAGTGATGAAAGCAAACTGGGATTTCATGAGTACGATCACAATATTGATCACTGTGGCACATCAATAGTTCAGTGAAGATTTATCCAGGCAAATTGGATTCCCTGAGATACATAAGATGACAACAACCTGAGATGATACTCCTTAACATCTCACCCGTGTTAAAATGCCTACTGTAATTTATTCAAACCAGATAACCCGTGGTCCTTCAGCAGAAATGGTCACAGGAGTGTCTCACCTATTCTCCAGCAGATGGTCACAGTAAAGCCCGGACTCTGACACTCCTTCCCTGCACAGCTCGGCACCAAACACCCCCTCCAGCACCCCACCCAGGACACACGCTCCTGTCCTCCATGCTGCCTATGAAAAGGGGGGTGGTACAAAGTAGATGAGGCATACAAATATAGAAGTAATGACAAAAAGAACGCTTAAACGACTGTGGTACATTTCACACAACTTGGAGGAACCCAAATGAGTTTGAGAGAAAGGTGTGATTACCTGTTTGCCCTCCACTGTGTTGAACCCCAGAAGCTGTAGTTCGCAGTCTGCCTCTAGGGGCCGTCGGAGCTCCCACAGCTCCCCATCCACCTTGCTCACCAGCGCTCCTTTCACACTGCATGGGGAGATGCAGTAACAACTGTGTTATATCACTGGAGTTATAAAAAACATAAGAGAAGAAGGTATTCTGGATGTATAAAAAAAAAGACAATTCAATCCCATTTTACCGTGCACTTTGAGCAATAAGGAGGGGCGTGGTTACACCAGCCTTCCCCTCTACTGTCCTGCCATCAGCCAATCGAATACTGAGGGACTTTCCTGTGGCTTCAACTCTGTTCCTATCGCCTTGCTTTTCCCTGAGAGACTCAAAGACCCGCAGTCGCTCAGACAGAGCAGGGGACACCTGCAGCTGGAGAGAAGAGGAAAGACGGACGTAAGGGTGATGGAAATGAATATGAAACAGGAGGCAGGAGGTTGGTTGGACGGCCAAGAGAGAAGAGAGGGAAGAGGGTGTATTAGCAGCAGAAAAGCAGGTGAAAGTGAGTGAGACAGATGATCATCACAATAACAATATGAGATTTGTTTGTACTTATTCAACTTTATACAGAATGTAAAAAGATAGGCAAACTGTGGCCAACAGCGGGGGGGGGGGGGGGGGGGGGGTAAGGGGAGTGGATGATCTGGTTGGATCCATCTCAAACATATCAAATAAATACTCTGCATCAGGACATTTTGCATCCCAAACATACTGATGTCTATCCCAAAGTATCAATAAACCATAGCCAACAGGATTGAAAATAGCAGAAGCATTTAAATCAGAGAATACAATAGTTTACTTTAAGCTCTACTGACTGGTGGTTAGGTTGTCAGAACACAGCTTAGCTTAATTTCCACTTCAACCTCTTACAAAAACACAACTGCCCAAAACACTGAGCTAGATCACTCCCTGTCCTGGTGGCTAACGTTAGCTGTTGCACAGTCCAGTACAGTGCTAGTGTTATATGCACACCTTGCTGTAGCGCCTGTGCGAGCGAAGTGCTGCGCGAGCTGAAGACCGACAGATCCCTAACCGTAACAGCAGTGTCACCACCATCCTAAACACACCCGTTTACACACACACTACCATAATATTCTACATCACTGTCCCCTTGACTGCATGCGGCCATAACACCGGAAGAGAGGATTAAAACAACGGTGACGTTGATTGGCCAAAGTGGAAAAGGGGCGGAAACTTGTGACGCTCAGAATGCGTGCACGTTCCGGCTGCATCTACACTGGGCGCGCGTCCACTGAAGGAGCAGCTCATACGGATAGGGACATCCCAGACATTTAAAGGGTAATGCCCCGGTATAAAGAGCAACCACCAAGCATGAAAGGTCGAGGCATTTTAGACTGGAACATAACATGCTAAATTATTAACGAAATGGCACATATGGGAGCTGGAGAGAGGTGAAGCAGAAAACAAAATCAAACCAGATCACCGAAACTGTGCTGCGCCTACAGTAAGTGATCCACTGGAGAGCAACCCAATAGATTTTAATACAGCAAGCCACAGACGTGCTGCATCACGACAGGCAACAAGGCAGATTAGAATAGACTCGGCGTGCTCCATTATAGCAAACTGCGCAATAAGGCACGATAGCAGTCTACAGCATACAGCTGCATTTTAAGTCTATTGCTTTGGTGCCCGAGGCATCCAATAAGTAGTCTAGTGTTTTTTATTCAAGCAAGAAGTCAATAGACAAAATCGAATTGGATACACTGAAAATGTTGCCATTTACGAAAAACTGTCAACTACACTGTTACAACTACCTGACATTATTTACAGCATATATTCACGGAATTAAAACAAGAAAGCCGCGAGATGTAAAATTCTATGATATGTAACATTTTTGGACTACAGTCACCATTCAATACTATTTTCAAGGAGTAAGAAGAAACTTTGAAGTCGGCTGGTGCATTATGGAGTGGATAATTCAGCCGGGGTATACATTTACTATCTTAATAAACATCTTAGTCAATTCTAACAGGGATGTGATGTTTGTTTTTTTTGTCCTTTTCAGAAGAATCAACAGTAGTGTATGAACGTACTGGATATGAAGGACGTTAAGAGCTGAAGTACCGCTGAACGGCCACTTGGGGGCGCTGCAACACTATCAAAAGGAGCAGGGGCCATCCAACTGTATCTTAAAATAGTTTAAGGAGAAAATCAGTGTAATCAGAATTAAAATAACTTTGTTTCTTAAGCAACTAACTACATGGATACTTGTGCATTCATACAGCTGATAATTCATTTAAGGAGGGGTTCATCTCACTGGCCAATTAGTGACATGAATTTACTCTAATACTAATTTACAGCATCTGGACCATTTCCCATTGTGCTGTAAGTAATCACTCGTCAACTATCACCCTATGTGGATTTTAAAACATGGGCTTGTCTCCAGTATTTGCTCACACACTTCTCCAAATGTTTCTAATCCATGTTGAAATGTGGTGGGAAGCACACACAATTATATGGGATGTAGTGGTTTGAGGCTTGGCACATAAACCAACTACCTGTTTGCAAGCAAGAGGTCTTGTTAGCCTCTTCTCACATACTACTAAAAGGGATAACAGGCTAGTTTAGACTTAGATTATCCTCTGCTTAAGGATATGTATTCAGCACTAAGGAGCTAACAGCGGGGCTGCACAATTAATAGTATATCATAATTTTAGTTTCCACAATTAGTGGCGGAATACTGGTATATAGGCAATATTTAAACATCTCATCTCATTGTCAACTGTAGTTGAAAGAAGTCAAGATGTGGATGCAACATACCATGAGTGCAGTAAAATAACTTTGTTCTTTAAATCATAATAATTGTTAATCACAATAGTAAAAAATTGGGATTATTATTTACTCCTAATAATGGGGTGCACATAATAGTGCTGTTATTCCCTTAATGTAGGAACTGATGTTATAGCTGCACCAATGCTACTAGCTCCATGAACCAGTATCTAGGTTGAGATGTATGAAATTAATTCTGCAACGTAGTCCATGTATCAGACAAAATACCTGGATATGTAAATCCAAAATTACTCGTGTTGGCAATCTATGAAATTACATCTCTATAATGTGGTATTGCCACAACAGTGTGCGATAGTGTGCAAGTGTTTGGCAAACAAAAACAAGAACAGAAATCACCCCTAAGTTGTGGCCTTTTTAGGGGAAAAAAGTTGTAGAAAACTGCAGTTTACCTCCCTTGTTAAATTCAGACAAAGCACCCGCTGCTTACAGTCAATGGTGCAGCTATAAACACAATAACTTATTATATATTATGTATATCTGTGCAGTAACTGGCTGCAAGTAAGTCCACAGACCAGTGAATCCATAACTTTGAGCATTTTACCAATAATGAAACTTCAACTTGGTTATGAAGAGTGGAACCATCAAAGCAGGAGAATTAGTAGACTATAAAAAATTGTCTACCTTGTGATAATGTGGTATGCTTCATATGTAAAAAATAAAATAAAATAAAAAAAACAAAGACATTCATGAAGTAGGAAGACTCCCCAAAAGACTGATGTATCCTCTCCTTTAAGTATGCATATTGTGACAAAAAATAAACTGCAGAATGTGTGCTGAGCTTACAGAGAGATCACACCTGAAAGGATTGGACACTCAAAGACCAGTAATATAGCATCATTGATGAGGATAGCAGTAATAGCAATGCAACTTATGAAAATAATTTACACACGCCATCAGCTTTCTCACATCTTCAGCATTTTCAAACTCAAGTTGTCAAACAAACTTCTCTTGAGCTCAAGAGTACAAGTAACAGATTATTTACAGAAACACCTCAAAGGAATCTATCTTTGACTGGGCAGCTGACAAGTCTCATGGAGAAGTCTACAACAATTAGTCTAGCTTTTTTTCTGTGCAATGTGAACATATCAAACTGATTTGGGTTGATCATTAGCTGTTCCTACGTTTGACTGCAGATAAACTAAAATTATAGATGCATATTTTTACAGAAAGCGGTAGCAGATTTGTATAAAATATTCAGAAAAACAGAATTCTGATGCCATGCCAACATTAAGGTGAGAAATTTGTTTGCTCTTATTTGTTGTTACATTTTTACAATGTAAGCATCTGTTCACAAACTTCACATAGGAATGTTTCCAAATACTCAATACCTCTTGATGAATGGCATTTTCAACTCAACTTGTAAAGAACTGGCGAATACAGAAGAAGACACAGATATCATGGTGAAAGACAGGAGACTGGAGGCTCTGACCAGCGACACCCAACCTGTACCTCTCGTCATTTGAGGACATTGCAAAGGTTTGGACAGATAGACGTATTATGGCAACAATTCCTGCAGAAGGGGGGAGGATTATTACCATTGTGCTTCAACTTATCTTAGCAGTTTTTCACAAGTGCTGAGAGGTGAAGCCTGAAGTGTTTCTGGACAGAGCCATGTGGGGCACAAGGAAAGCACAGGGGCTCGGGGGCAAAAGCATGAAATGAGCAAAGAAATTATAATGAAAAAAAAGGGAAAGAGGGAGGGAAAATTGGGAGTATTTAAATGACCTATTCTCAAAACAATCCTATGTAGCTCACACCTCTTTGTCCCCCGAAAGCATCTGATCGGGTGAAACTACACATGGAAAATGACCAATAATTCTATCTGGTATAAAATGCAGCGCAAAAAAAAAAAGTTAAAACAAAAAGGTGTAATGCATTAATGAAAAATGACAGCAGCTGTGTAGAAAAAAAAAAGAACAACAATTTCTCTGAAAACAGGAAGAAAATAAATTGAACAGCGCAAATAAACTGAACAGCGCAATTTAAGGGATAATCTGTGACCAAATAAAGTACCTCCCCCCCCAGTTGAGTTGAAACTCTGGATTTTATTCAAGTCAGTACATGTAGAAGCCTAGCAAGAGTGCGGTTCAAACTGAAATGACCCCCCCGCCATAAACTACTGAGTATCTTCATGACTCAATCTAAGTTTAGGCGCGCACATACAGACACATTTGTTGTGTTGGAGACTACAACACATAATTATCTTCATTCTCCTCCTCTGTCTTGTAGTTTCAAGAGGAGGACAGACCGGTGCGATAGTTACTGCAGAGAAATTCTTCTGGGACTAAACCTTATCCAAGGCCTCAATCACAATAAAGACGGGGTGGGGTGAGTGATGATCATTGTCCTCATTCACAAAACAAGAGCTTGAAGAGAAATAGTTGTATCAACTCCTTCAGTCTTTACATTTACAAGCTTAGAAATATACAATGGGAGGGATGTAAGGGTGGAGATTTCTAGAAAGAGAGGAAAATTATTTACAAGAGGATATACTTTGGAGATAGGAATGGGGTTAACCTCAAAATCTGCTGCAAAAGAAATCTCATCACTTAAAATGAGCCTGTCTTTTGCTAGTCCATATCCACTACAAAAGAAATAGTATTTCAGGGCACACAGCACACACCCATACACTCAGGGAAGAAGAGATTACTTTGGAATTAGACCAGTTTCATCATCTCTTCAATCAACAGTATATACGTTTCTTTCCCCTCTATCCCATCGGACCCACACCTTTCTCTCTCTCTCTCTCTCTCTCCCTCTCAGGAAATGTTTCACAGCAATCACGTGGAAGGCAAACTGAAAAGGGTTTAAATAGAATGACCACCTGTAGTTTCTTTTCTGCCTGAACTATTTCTGTGTTTTCCTCCTAGGCTATGACACTCTTGGAAGACCCACCGAAACCTTTATCTCCTGTGTGTGAAGGGATGGAAGAAAGGAGTAGATTTAGGGTTGGTTACACAACACTCTGCACTACATAACTGATAAGCTGCACTGTACAGTGTAAGATGACTGGCTGTCTACCTAGTTTGCATGAATATTTTAATCAGCTATTTACACAAAAACGTGAGATAGTTTTAAATTCAAGCTAGATTAACATAGTGAAGATAACTGGGCTCATACCAGCAGGGCTAACACACTCTCAGTGTTGGGTTTAGCTAGATGTGTGGCTTGCACTTCTCATTCAGCATGTCAGAGACGACCACTTCAGTAGCGTGGGGGTAGGAAGGGTCTCTTAGGCGCATGGAAGGGACCACCTGTGAATGGAGGACCGGGACGCTTGCCACCACGAAACCCCCCTATGGAGAGGTCTTGGTTGAGGTGAGGAGTGGGGGCTCGGCCTCGCAGCAGAGGTCTCTGTGGGATCGGGACCGAGAGGATAGGGGGCCGAGGGCTAGGCAAGTGCAGCAGGGGGACAGGGGTTGAGGGACAGTGGGGGTTAGGGATTTGGTTGCGGGGCTGAGCTGGGGGACTAGCCGGGGGCTTCTGGAGAGGAGGGGCGGGGGACTGATTAGGGGCAGACAGGCGAGGAGGGGCGCTGTCGACCGCAGGAGAAGAAGGAGTAGAGGGAGAGGTGGAGGAGGATGGGGGAGTGTGAGAGGGGGATGGAGGAGGCAGGCTCAGAGGCTCCTTCACTCTGCCTAGTAAGGGAGGAGGAGCACCAGGGGTACCTGGGCGGTGCAGAGGGGGTGCGTGACGGGGGACAAAAGGCTCTTTAACTGTGCCAGGGCGGGGCAGCTTAGGGGGCTCGCCGAGTAAGGATGACATGAGGGGAAGAGGGGCTGCTTTGCCCCCTCTGGGTCCCATTCCGACTCCCCCTCGGTCTGCTCCGTCGGGTCTGACTGGGTGAGGGAGGGGTAGGGGACGGTCAACAGGCACCAACACTCCCCCGACCATGACTGCAGAGGGCACACCGGGGAAGTTAGGTGGAGGGGTAGGGCGCTGCGGTATGGGAGGGGGAGGGGGGCGAGGGATTGGCGGAGCGCTGAAGAAAGGGGAGGGAGGAGGAGGGTGCTGGTGGAGATGTGATGGAGGAGGGGTCTGGAGGTTTTCCGCATGGTAGGGCATCTGGAACTGAGCTTGGGGAGGAGGATGTGCGTGAGGATGGGATGGAGGGGGAGGAGGGGGAGGATGAAGATGTGGGGGGAGGAGGTGTGGGGGAGGAGGCGGCGGCATGGAGGGAGTCATGTCCTCGGAGCCTCCCTGACCAATGTTAAGAGGTGGGGGGACGGTGTGGGGCGAGGGAGGCTGGGCTTCCATGTATTCCTCCTCTTCATACCACATCGCGCCCCCTGGCCGGCTGCCGGCCCCTCCCCCTCGCCGCAAGCCTCGGCCAATCACGCGGATGCTCTCTACCGTCTGGATGCGCTCTCCAGCGAGTGGCCGGTTGGAGTAGCCTAGAGTTTGGATGGGTGCTCCTTCAGTGCAGGGCGACACTAGCGTCTCAATACGATGGTACTGGCCCTCCTCCCCCTCCCTCCCCGGAGACCGACCCTCTCGGCCTTTCCCCTTGTCCTCCCTCCTTCCGCTGAAACCTCCCTCTTCTGAGCCGGTGCTGGCCTTACGAGAGCCTGCAGACGCTCTCCTTTCTCCCACTGCTCTACTGTTTCCCATCATCTTCAAATGGCTGTTCTGTCCTTCTTTCTTACCCTTCATCATCTCAGTAAGGGGGGAAGAGGCGACAGCCTGCTTCCTCACATTCATCGCTTCTTCGTCCTTCAGTTTGGCTGCACTCTTTTTCCCAGCTCCATACCGGGAAGAGGAGCCCAGAAAGTCTCCGTCGTTGCTGCTTCCCGTCGGGGTGATGACGGCATCCCAGGGGTCACTGCGGTAGGCTGTAGGTGAGAGGTTATGACCTCCGGATGACCCTAGAGAGTCTGGCACACTCCCAGGTGTGTCCATGATCTCGTCCTGGGTGGGGGTGCCCGCAGCCTCGTCTCTCACTGGGGTCCCATCCACCCCGTCGCCCCCTAGGGGACTGACATCACCTAGACCTAGACTGAACCCCGGGTTTCCCTGCAAGAAACTGTTGATCTTGGATTCTAGACTGGGGGGAGAGACAGAGGGAGCTGAGGGACGAGGAGGGGGCGGAGGAGGAGGGGACAACTCTCTCTCTTTCTCCCAATCTCTGGCTCTCCCAGGCGTGTCTCGTTTGAGGCTGTTCCCTAGGGTGGGTTTGGTTTTGGGGGTGGTTGGGGTGAGTGGGGCCTTAGCTGCTGATGAATTTGGGGATGTTCGGGTGGGAGGGGCAGAGGAGTTTGTCACACTTTGCAGCAGAGAGGACAAACCTGGGCCAAGAGAGAAATAGAAGGGGGCAGAGAAAAAGAGATGATGTAGGAGACAGTTAAACAAGCCAATTAGTAATGGGAAATTTAACAAATTACATTTCTTATTTAAACATTAACAATGACAAATATGTGTGTGTGTCTCACCTGGTGTGTTTGTCTTAGATAGAGCATTGAGTATGCCTTCAGGTGTGATGTCAACTCGTGACAGGATGCTGGCCAGGGCTGGGCTTGGAGGCGCAGCTTTGGAGGCTGTTGATTGGCCAGAGGGGGTGGTGGGTGTTCCGGGAGAGGGCCGAGAAGAAGGGCTAGCTGCTGAGAGGCAGACAAGGACACAGAGACAGGAGGGATCAAAGCCACAGCTCAAACCTCACAAATAACTCAAAATGTATTGAACAATATAAAACTTACCTGTCACCATACACCATTCCTGCATATTTCTGCTTTACACAGAAAGCAGGGCTCTGAACTACCTTTTCCCACTACCATCCCCAAACATGATTCCAACCGTCTAAAAATAACCGTGAATTGTGCCAAATCGTGGCACAAATTTCCCAGATTTGTCCACAGCACTTGTTTCAGTCATCTAAAGTGCAGTAAATGATATGTGCACCTAATCTACCACATAACTGAACCAATTGGATAAGGCCAACTGGTAAGAATAGCCACTCATAAAAGGATTAGAAATAGGCCTGCACAGTATTCCATCTCACACTTAACATGTTAATGTAGCTGTATATTCATTAATGTAGTTATATATTCATGGCCTGTAATGAAAAACACTCAATCACTAGAAACTGTATGATATGCAGAGTTTGTTAATAGCTTGTAAAAAAGGAAACATGACATTTAATTATAATAAATGAAGCTATTTCAAGCTAGAATAGAGTGAAAGAGTCCAGGAAAAGCCAGGCAAGTAGTCAGAGGCATTCTAAGTTATATGCAATTTTGTAGTATTCTTACATCATTAGATTTTACACAAGCAAAAGGATTCACATATAATTAACATTTTATACATTGTGTCAAATATTCCATTGTTGCTGGGTGCCAACACTGGATATTTGTGAAAATATTGGCATGCAGTGGATGGCATAATCATACGCAAGGTTAGGCTCTCACTCAGTCCTACAAGCTTCTAACCATCAAAAACTGGAAAAAACACATGTTCATTGTGTTAGAAATCAAACTTATCCTGACCGAGCTGAAATCATTGCACTGGATCTTTAAGGTATTTTTCCTTTTGTCTCAAAGGGACCTTTACTATCCCAAACACGTTTAAATCCCTGGGATGTCAGGGTGCTGTTAGTTACAAGCCCTGACCAATATTACACCATCTTCTCAACCCCCCAACACACCTGTATTCTTCATGGCAGATGTGATTGAGCTGAGGATGGAGCTGATTTTTCCCAGGTCCACGTTAGCCAGGTTGACTCCCAGAGGGGTGGCTGGAGCGCTCTGACCAGTGGTGGAGGTGGGAGTCACTGGGGTGGTTGTGGCCGGGGAAGTGGCATTGGTCTTAGAAGCTCTGGTAGGTGTGGTTGGAAGTGTCAGCTTTGACAACACACCCAACTTTGTTGTCTTGGAAACAGCAGGGGACGCCTTGTCTTTCTTGTCATCTACTGGTGGGAAAAAATTGTAAGGTTGATAAACTTTCAATTCTGAATCACCAACACTGCTGGACAAACCAGTATGGATCTACACACAGAAAACTATACTCTCCAATGCAAGCCACTAAAAGCAACTCAAGATCCAACTGAACACAACTAAAACCATTTTGTAACCACTAACCCAGGATTCTGGCATTGTCAGCCTCATCATCAGACATATCCATGTCCTCTGGGTCTCGGTTGTCCCTGGCTGTTTCTCCTTCATCCATGGCCTTGCCATCTAGTTCAGGGTCCAGCTGGGCCCTGCTGGCCCCCATCCCCAGGAAGGGCGAGTCAGAGCCGGTGGGGGAGGGGGCATCCTCTGAGGGCGAGGGAATGGGAGAGTCCTCAGGTCCAGGGAGAGATGACTTGAGGGCGTCCAATTTCCTTTTAAGACTGGCAACACGGTTGGCAAAGGCATTGTATGCCTGAGCAGGTGGGCAGGAGTGAGGGAAAAAGAAACAGGAGTAAATGAGCGATATGATGGTGAGAAAGATGATCCATCCAACTCATGTCTATTATAACATTTTTGTTGTTTTCTAGGGTTAAGTCACCAGTGGTTGCTGTTACACAGCAACATGGATACAATCTTATCATAAAACTTTTGGGTCATCATTTTACTTATGAATATTCTTTCAAATGTGGAAACAAAAAACCTTGACATTTTACATATACTAACAATAAAAATCCATTATTGGTAATTATGACAAAAGAACAAAATCTTCTAAGCATGAGCAGGAAAAGTAATGAAATCATTTTGCATAACACTCACATTGGCCACAATCTTGACCTCCTTGTACTGCGTCTCATAGAAAATGTCTGCATTTCCCAAGGCCTCCAGCAGAGGGGGCCCCGTTTTCAACTCTTTCTCAAGGAAGCTGACAAACTCCTGCAGCTTCAGACTTCCATCCTCAAAGTCCTTGGCGAACTTGTTCCCTCCGGCCTTGTCTGGAGATAGGAGGAATAGGGTTTTAGGAACCAGACAGATGGAGAGGGCAACAGATAAGCACAAGGGGTCTGCAAGTTTCATCAAGTTCAGTTCAAAACATTTTCAATGTCAGAATGAAATAGACCAATTTCACAATTAAAATAAATGTGAACATGAAAACAACTGCAACTTAAGACTTAAAATCTTGCATTTAACTGTATTCAAGACCCTTTTAAGGCTTTGAGTTTAGATAATATTTAAGACATATCCCCCAGAACACACCAGACTCAGAATGGATGTGTGGTGCATAGGTGCACGAGTTGCAGCAGGTCAGAAACCCCAGGAGTGTTTTTCTAGGTGTGATTAGAGTAAAAACGCACTACACACAGGTAAAATGTCCCATTTTCCCAATAAATTAAACTATACAACATTTACACTGTGCTCCCAATAACTGAGGCAACAGCATTCAGAGCCTTATCTGTTTTAATATTGTCTTTGCTGAGGGTCATACAGCTCCCTGTACTTTCCACTTTGGTGACTAACTCTATTATCATCCATCTTCTTTACTTTCTTCACAGACTCTCTTGTGCATTAAAGCAGTCGTGTATTTGTCTAGGATTTTTTTTGGCATCCCTTTATTTTGATAGTTGACTCAATAATGTTTCAGAAGATATTCAACCGTCCATCAGCTGACTGTCAACAACAATTGTTTCAACAGACTGTCAGCTAAGGTATTTTCAGTTGACTATCAACAAATGTTCAACAAACTATTTGTAATTTATGTCAACTATCTACAAGTTGATTGTCAAGTACAAATTACTATTAAGGCTGTTGGTAGACTGTCCACAACTTTGGGCCGAATGTGGACAAAATAGACTCCGTGCTGAAACTATCGCTACACCTCTGCAAGTGGTGTGTTCACTCCAGTCCATTAACATGGGCAACAAAAAGAAGCAGGTGCCCAAGTGTCGGGTTTGTCCAGGGCTTCGCTGAAGTACATAGATTAAGGATGTATGAGGACACTGTGATGACATCTGACCTTTGAGTCTCTTGAGAGCCTCTGTGCTGCAGACATCCACCCTGAGAGCCGCCAGCTGCTTCTCTCGAAACTCCTCTTCCTCAACTGCTCGCTTGTATCCCGACAACTGCTCTATGAACGACTGGGGCTAGGAGAGGGGTGGAGAAAGAGTGAATGAGAAAAGAAGACAGGGTATTAAATCACTGATTGCATTACTTGACAAACAATTTAACATAACAAGGTATATGAGAGGACCTAAATAATCAAGACTTACTGTGAACTCAGCCACTATCTTGGACTTGAGGGCAGCTTTGGGGTTGGCTTGGGCTGGAGAATAAATGTAAACAACTTGATAACAGACACTGACGGATGCATTTGGAAATAATTTGTAATATATGATTAGTTACTTAAAATTTCATTTAAATTCAGGATTAGATTATGAAGACAACCTCAGTCAGAGTGAAAAAAATGAAAGTGACAAACTGACCTGGTGCAGGTGGGGTCTCCTTTTCTTTCTCCTTTTCTTTTTCCTTCTCCTTCTCCTTCTCTTTTTCTTTTTCCCTCTGCCTCTCCTTCTCTCGCTCTCTCTCCCTGTCCTTTTTGCTCAGGTTGACTTTTAACTGGGAAATGAGCTCCTCCGGGTACACGCTCCTCTCCTCCCAGATAGAAAAGATCCTCTCCACCGACTTACGGACCTTCCCATCTCTGACAAGGCAAAGCAACAGGACAACAGGACACATGTCAGTACTAGTATGTAGGGAGGACAGATACAGGATTCTACTTCTGAATACCAGAAGGTGAAAGACAAATAACCATGTACATACAGAAGCCACACACTGAATCAGTGTTGGCCCTATACTACAGGCAAATGAATGACGCTGTGAGCACTCACTTGACCAGCTGGGCAGCACCGGGAAGGACTTCTGCAAAGGTTGAACGAAAGGCAATGGCATTTTTTCTTTTGCAGTTTTGAATCACATCATTGGCAAGGTAGAACAGATTCAAGCGGTGATTGGTGTCCGCTGAAAAGAAGCAGAGGAAAAGACAAAGATAAGATTAAGAGAATAAATGAATCCTCAGCCAAACAACAGTAAGAAATAGTTCTGCACCCAGACATTCAGGCGAGCTATTTCAATTAGTGCTGCTGATGATCATACTCTCAAAAGTCAAATAGGCATTCAAACATATTCAATAACTGTCATTGAATAGAAACAGCAGTGACTGAATAGTAAGCTGAAGACTATGTCTGCTTTTGTAGGTATGGGTTAGTTGAGTCATAGACCATGAAATTTCTTTCAATATCCATTGAACTTAAGTTTTAGTTAACCAAGATATAGTAAATGTCTGTTAAACCAGAGCCATCCCTTTAGAAAAGAAGTACCATAGCCAATTTAAACTGGCAAGGATCCACAAGTTTCTAGTGCTTCCTAGAATAGATCATTCAATAACCTGATGTTACCAGGCAACATTAATATATAAAGTTACAGCCAGTGAGCTGAATTTTGCCTACTGTTGTTCAGCAACAATATTGACTTTCAGCCATGGCGATTTTAGCATCTCTGTGGGTTGAACAGGCTCAGTGTATTGTGGCCAATCAGGCACTGGTAGGAAAGACCAGTGCTTCCTTAACAATAGCAATGCAGTTCTATAGTCTCTGGTAAGGAACGTTGCTTATGTTAACCAAACTCCAGCTTCTGGCTAAATCTATGAGTAGACTCCACATCTCTTATCAAAAGGAATGAAAGTAACTCTATGAATATACAATAGAATCTGAGGAGTGCCATGCTACTACAAGCAACAGTTGAAGCCAAGATGAAGGCTAAAGGCAGGACAAAAAAAAAACCATTATTAAAACATAATTTCCAACCAAACCAGTTACTATCAACAATAGTGCCTCAATTTAAATGAGAGCAAATTGAGTTTGAACTAACCCACCTAAAAGTATCTAAATAGCACAGCTTATATGAACTAAGATATTGCCCACTTTCCAGCTCACAATCCACTATTAAAAACACTTTATTGTTCATCTCAAAATAAATAGTTAGGAGGCTAAACACCAAAGTTTCATTTCTGAAATTAGAATCAATATTAGTAGTACAAACTCATAACAATCTCAATACAGAAGATGTAGAAGAGATCTTCTACCCAATGAGCATACCAGCTTGCCTAAACTGAAATTGCAATATGTCACAAACTTGAACAGCAAGGTGGCACCCAAAAGAAATCAACTCCACATGCCACTGAGCGCAACTTCTAAAAAGCCATTAGAAGCACATTTGGCAACATCAAAAGGGTGACAAGTTGTTCAATTCAAATAGCCAGTTCATTTAAAATATCCACCGGCACTGACTCTGCATCAGGTCTACGTTCAGGCTATTTCATAAAGATCAAAATGCAACATTTTATGAATGTCAACAAAAAACGTATAAAAAATGGCGTCTAATTTGCTGAGATCCATTTCTCATCATACCAATCCAACAGTTAGTGTATTTGTGTATGATCAGTGTTTATAAACATCAAGAAACCCTCGGCTTATTGGACAACTCACTATCCTCCTGTTAAACCATCCTTTATTAGAAAAATCTAAAAATATTTTTTTTCCCTAATTATTTTTAAAGGTGAATATGTCATGTCAAAATGATTGCCAGAATGATTTAGAGTAATATTTTATTCAAAGCCAAATTTAGAAAGTGTTGTCTGTGTTTCTCAAATAGGCTACGACACTGAGCTTGAGGGGTCGCTAGCATCGGCCCTTACTGACTTACTGAAAACTAAGGGCTAAGCTATATGTCCTCTGATGTACTATAAGAAGAAAAAAATATTTAAGCTATTTGAAAGATGTCCTACCAGAGAAGAAATCTTTACCACTGAAACACGTTTGTTGTGCATTTAGGATGCAGACTCAAAGTATGTTAAAATACGGTGATCCCTCTCAATATAGCCTAAAGCAAGTGAGGGTAAATAAATAGGTACTTCCAAAGATTAGGTAGATATCTTCTCTCATCATATGAAAACTGGAATCAAGTGAAACTTCCAATGTGTAGCATACTTTAAAAGCAAAATATTGAAGTGCTCAGTCTTGGTTTTATTCTTCTGAAACATTCAGCAATATTTTCAATTATAAAACTATCATTTTTGATTATTATTTATCGTTTTATTTTGATTGTGTATTCACAAACACAATGTTTGCTGCAAATTTGCCTCAAATCTTTGGCATGTTTGGAGTAAACCATTAATTTTCCAACAAATGTTCCCACGTTTCCCAGTAGTGGCAATCTGGAGTAAACTTCTGAAACTAATGTAAAGTTGGCCACAAAATCAATTTCATGTCAAAATTTACTGCCATAAATGTTCTACGGCAATTTATTTCCCAATGCTGTTTTTTGCAGGACATAGTCGTAGAAATTCCCAATTTGATAAAAAAGGTTTTTTTCCTCATGAGAGGATTATAACATGTGGGTTATTTCTGGTGGGTTTGCTTAGGTATAAAATGTTTAATTTAGGGCCAGACTGGAACAACATTTTTGAATACATTTTTGGGAGCTGAAAGTTGCATATTACCAGTTCTTCTTGCATGATTCATTCACTTTTAGCTTTCATGGAAAAAATATTTTTTTACAAAATGTTCAGTTGACTTTTGAACTACAAACTTTTTCCATACATATTAATATTGAATTTAGACAAATATTTTTGCCATGAATAGCCTTTATCATAATTTACAAACATCAACAATTTAGCTGGGCATAGGATAATGCAAAAAATGTAGGCAAATACAATCCAATAGCATCTGTCAAACCTTGCTTCAAACAGTCATGAACTCATGTAACAAATGACCTTTGAGTTAGCAAGTAACAAGTTCCAGGGTTTAGCTGCACGAACATGAGCCATCAATCCCAGCACAAACTAAACTGCATAACAACTAGCTCTGCTTCCCAAAACAGGTGGGAAACAACATTTTCCTCCACCTGTCACAGTGCCAAGTGAATCCAAATGATTTCGCTTGCCACTATGAATTTGTTCCTACCAAGACTGTCGTCTGAATATAACATATCTTCCATAGTTTTCAAAAACACATGCCTACTGGCTAATGGAGTTGGCAAACTCATCAGACACAACACAAAATTTAACAACATTTGGCTTCTAACTGCTGCTAATTTCCCGTTCTGCAAATAATACAACATAACACTTGGTAAGGCAGTGCCTGGATAACATACTACCATTAATGTGTTAATCAAAAAATGTAACCATTTGCTCAACAGTAGCAACATCCATACCATTAATCCTCAACCCATCAACATGTGAGTGGCCAAGGCACAATATGAATACCAGTGATTAGATTTGGAATACGCTGTCATCTCAAATAAACCTCTCAGTTCTGCCTATACTACATCATTCTTCTCCACCAGATAGAGACACAGCTGAACTGGTAGCAAGTTGGAAACCACACACATTCCTGACAAATTATGCCCATAGTTAAACAAAATAGAGCGACAACAACTTGTGTACAGAATAATGGAAACATTAGAAATATCATTTACAAGTCACATGTCAGAGAATTTGAGTGGGGACGTGGTCAAAGCAGCAGAGAAACTGACCTATAGCTACACAGAACAACCAACTGGAAGCACAGATGATGATCAATGCTTAGATTACTACACACAATCTATCTAAATTATACCCTGTCTTAGAGCACAAACTAAAGAGTGAGAGCAACTCATTCGTTATACCACTACACTAGCTTAATAACGTTACCTCTTCCAAGTACCTGACAATTAGGTCTAGTTTTCTCTCAGGAGAGGAGATAATTGCACAGATGTTGTGTATAATGTGGAGAAGAAAGTTAATGAGAAAACAACCTCAAATTCTCAAACATTTCAGATAAACACCATCATCTTTGAAGCTGATAATGCCATGTACAACACTAAAACACCTTGTACAGTGGCTCAAATCCTACTTTGATTTCAAATTTGCCTTTTGTCAAATATCACAGACCTTTATGCAGCAAAATACAACTACTCTCTGACCTTTGATAACTGCTAGTCCAAAACAAGTCCAGATGAGGATGCAAGTCTTATCAACACTTGCACTATTTCAAGTATGCATGCCAGATTCAAAATGCCTTACAAGTCAGAGGTACAGGAAGGAAATCAGTTGACAGTGGCTGGGAGATGGGGTCAAGAAAGTAAGTTACCTAGTATTCTAAATAATACATTCAACTGACCACCATCACACACACAGCAGGCCAGCTGTTGTACCTAACAAGAAGAAACCAAACACTACAAAGTCCTTGTTATCATTTATGATAATTAATGTTATGAAATGTAATATCGGTGATTCTAACTTGCAAAGTGCTTGTTGATAGGTGTCATTAGTAATGTAAAACTCAAAATCCAACATAAAACAGAAATGCATAATATGGATGACTTTGGACAGATTAGTAAATGAATGAACCAGTCTCCCTGAGCTAGAAATGAGGGCCAAGACTAGTTTGAAAGGACAATCAGGTGACAGACACTCTGTGGAGATGCTTCATTAGCAATGGTCCTATTCCCTAAATTTCTACTTTGATATTTTTATAGCCTATACTAGGCCTAGACCTACGGGAGCGACCCACTATGTCCTATTCCTTGTATGTTCAAACCTAATCGGCCAGTAAAACTAATTTTGATGAATAAGAGGCTTTCTTGAGAGTTTATCAGTATCCAGTTCGATATACCAGGGATATGGATCCATTCTCTAGTTTGGATCCTCTGTTAAGTAAAGATAATGTGGCTGTCAAAGATCAAGCAAAGATTTTTTGAGTGCCCAATGTCAGTCTACCAATCTTCTGCAATGGGACGTTGAATCTTGGCTCTCTGTGTTTTTGCTCAGGGTCTCCCTACAGACCACATTGCTCTAATTTGGGAAGAATTACTCACGCTCAGTTGAGCAATCCAAGATCATAGAAAGAGTATATCAGTTTTGTTTTCAGGTGGCTTTTCCCTTTAGCTTATTCACCAATGTGCTCTCTAGAAATACTACTGCACCACACAAACTTCCAAGTGAGACTATTGTCCTCCAGAACAGACCATGCATGCTAATCACACTAGAGCTGTGTCGTAACTGAAACGTTTTGACCAGGTTTAGCTTTCCAAGGCGATGCACTGCCATTTCTCACGAAAGCGATGCTGAAATGCTTGCTTGGGCCAGGCCCAATCTATCCAGACCTTGAACCGGGAGGCCGGAGTGTAAACAGTGCTAACAGTGTGACCATTTAGCTAGCAGCGTAATAACAAGTTAACAGGTTAGCTGCTAACGTAGCTAAATAGATATCATTAACGATGTTAACACCAACTTGCAAAAAGCCAGTCGAGTAAAAAATAAAATTCAGCTTGGATATTAATCAACATGACTGGGATATATAATGGGCTGTCTTTCACTTCATTTAGTGTTTTAACTATAATAGGTACAGCAAGGTTTTGCAAGTTTATAATCAAGGCTGAGATGCATTGGATTAGCTAGGTCGAGTTAGCTAGCTAACGCGTCAGCTTCATTGCGGGCTAGCTATAGCTAGCTACTCACATTTCTTGAGCCACTTCATCCAGTACCGAACGATAAGGCTGTGGTACTTTTTGTTTTCAATGCACCAGGTTGAAAGTCCCTGTATTGACTCCATAGTGTTGGATACTCCTTGAAACCGACGGTCCAAAGACGCTTCCAAAGCAGCGGTGGAGCTGCGGGCTCCATGGCCGCTTGCAGCTCCAGAACCGGCCGCCATCTTTCCAGTTCTCTCTGCTCTGCTGATCGCCCGCTCGCGATGTTGATGAAGAAGCTAACGGGAGGACGTATGAAAAAACACACGCCCCCGTTTGAATTTAACCTAAACACTTTAAAACAAGCCATATGTCAAAACAAAAACAATCGGTTAGTCACTATGGTAACATCTATTTGTACATTAAGTAACTTTTTACTTGCAGGTTAGATGGCTTTCAATCAAACTACGTAGACGATTCAGTGACAAACAACCAATTGCAAAGTACACAAGTCGGTTAGATTTTGCTCTGTATGCGTTTATTGGAGACGTGTACAGAGAAATACACAGGTGGACCGAAATGGTTTCTCGAAAAACCTCTCAAACATGTCTTTAAATTCACAGATTTTCTCAAATCTATGAAATCAAACGGTAATGAATACAAGACCATTTTCACGGGAATGCTATAACATTACCCGAGTATCCCGTCAGGTTTAGTTTAATGTTAGCACAATGGTGCAGAATAATTCTTGGGATGGTTTTCACCTTGACAATTGTTTGACTCAAACGGGGATTATCACTGTGTACATGGGAGCAACATTTCAATACAGAACTTCAGCCATAGCATAGACTTCAACTCTCATCAAATAAAGCCAAGGGTCATTTACATCACACAGTGGAATCTGTCAGGTAAAGTATTCAATAATGGACACAAAGCAATTGACAGACTGAAAATGAACTACCTTAACACCAAGGAGGTGAACACTGACTGATGCAGGCATTCGCACAAACACAGGCATACAGACACACACATGCACGCACACTCTCACAAACACCTTGATCAGACACTCATTTTTGTGAAAACAGTCACGCAGGTTAATATTCCCTCCTTTTCTACGTCAAGTCTCTTTATGTTTGTGTCTCTCCCCATTTGAAACCAGGCAGCCAGCAGTGAGGCCCAGTTGGCTGTGGGTCTGGGGCTGATGGGAGGGGCGCTGACCGAGGCTTCACCAACATCTCTCGGTGCTCTCCCATCTGGTTTCAGTCGTCGGTGGTCTCCAACACACTCTGGCTGAGCGCCAGATCCCAGTAGTGTTCTGTGCCGTGCTTCTTGAAGTGTTCTCTGGCCATGTTCTCTGTGGGACACTGCTTGAACTTCATGTCCCCAAAACTACGCTCTTTGGCTGTGCCCTGGAGAAACAGGAGGAATACAATCAGACTTGAATGAGAACACAAACAAAAAATTGTCTACATAAATTCATTTTTTTTAATTGACTAAAGATAATATGTGGGCCTTCAGCAGAAAGTTAAGAGGGACGTGGGAGTGCAGACTCACCTCCCAGATCAACCAGCACTTGTTGTTCCTCTTTGTATCATCGTCACCATCTGGATCTGATGGGGAATCAAGGGTGGAGAGTTTTGTAAAAAGCTGAAATACGAACAAAGACTTGATAAGCAGCGCAAGAGATTCAAGAATCAAGCCATTCTTACCGTCTCTTTTGGAGTTATGTTCCTCCCATTTGACTCTGTTCAACATCAGCCTCTTGAACTTTTTCTGGGATTTGGGGCCTAAAACAGTAGAGAGCGCTTCAGATACAGAATAACTCAAGTGTGACTTTAATCTTCCAACTACTTGTGGTACCAAAGAAGTTTACAACCTTGCAGAAATTCAACCACCTGGATCAACAGACACACATCAAGCCTGAGGCTGCTTTATGGAACTATTTATTCTGCATAAAGTCTAGTCACTGTTGGGCCCTTACCTCCCTCCACCACCACAATATTGACATCTTTGTGCAGAACCACTGTGCCTGTCAGGTACAGCTGGTTGGCGTTGGCCTCCACTTTAAACTTCTTAGCAGGATTATGCAGGTTACGGATCCTGTAAGAGGAGGGCAAGGCGCAGGAATTACACACACTTCCACGTTGTGACAAGAACACCTGTGCACTAAACATTTAAACTAGTTGCTCTCTCCCTTCCAACACACACACCTGTACACTGCAATATGAACACCATGAGTGAGGTCTTCTTTTAACTTCTTGACCTTCTTCTCTTTCCTCTGCTCCGCTGTGAGCTTGCGGGCTGCGTTAGCCTCCTCATGAGCCCTGAGGGAAGGGAGAGGGAATTGGATTAGAGAAGGCTTGTGTGCTGAAAAACTATGGTCCTTCACTTATTATCATACAATATACAAAATGGGAATATGCAATGGCTGTGCAAGAAAGAGAGAGACGGAGAGATAATGAGCGAGGGGACAGCAGTGCAGAGAGAGGTTAATTAAGTAACTCACTTCTGTCTCTTGGCCATCTGCGCTCTGACGTGGGCTTCTACTTTGGTGGGGTCCTGAACCGCCTCCGTTCCCAGCACTCTCATCAGGTTGGAGATGCGTACTGAGGAATCGAAAGGAAACGTCAGCTACATTCTGTTTTATATTGTGTGTCAACAGTAGTCTGTGTGTGTGTGCTTCTACCTTTGGGTTCTGGTGGAGGCATGAGTCCCAGACGGACCTTCTCTTGCAGTTCTTTTTGGCCTTCCCTACGTGTCTGTCTTCTCAGCTTCTTCTGTTCCTTCTTTGTTAGGTACACGCCCAGCGTTACTGGCTTATCCGTGTCCACTGAGCAAATCAGAACAAAAGGGGTGTAACCATTGATGAAACATTGTGTTTCTATTATCATCATTGTAAATGAGAATTGGTTCTCAAATGACTTATCTGGTTTTTTTTTTTACAAATTTCTGCATCCATTACTTTCCAGCACATTATTAGGGGGTTAACAATACAACAGTGGTCATTAGAGAATATATTATAAGAGTTCACAGTAGGGTGTGCAGGGTCTTGCAGGCTGTGTAGGTATGTACATGTACCTGGAGGGCTAATCTGGGCAGGGTGTTCTACTAGGTTGGTCACTCCAAATAAATCCATCTCATCAAAATGTGTCTCTGGGGTTCTGCAGAGGATAAGGGGAACAACAAATTAGTCAATTACAGTAACCTTACTGTGATTACATGAGTATAGTATAGAAACAGAATTCAACAACTCCCCACAGTGCAATATCACAGGTGCTATGACGATTGTCCTAGGTATTCTACAACATCTACATGTCAGTCTGAGCCAACTGAAGGATAGTTTTTATAGTTCTCCAACACTGTACTCAGTGTTTAAGGCCCTGAGTGAAGCTGTGGTTTCTTACATGTCTATGTTGGAGGGCAGGATGTAGGAGTCCCACCACTCAATGCTGGGCACCTCCCCTTCTCCAAGCTCCTTCTTAGGGGCGATCAGGGCCAGCTTGGTGGATGCCTGGATGCCAGTCTTCTTTGCTGCCTGGGCAATCTCAGTCTGCAACTTTTCCAACTGGGCCTGATTGAGGTAAAGGACCAATGAAGGAGGGACTATATACACAAGTTGTTGTGAATCATGTTTCTACAATTCCAAAGATATACTATTCCAAATAAATGGGTTGAGAGATAAGACAGCTGCTGACATGGAAAGGTTTAGGGAGTTATGCCCAACCTTAGTTCGGATTCTCTGTGCAATCTTCTCAAAGCGTCCCTGTTCATGGAATTTGAAGCTCTTGCGGGGGCGCTGGGCTGGCATAATGAAGACTCGGTGGTCAAAGTAGGAAGTGGACTCCAAGTCCTCCCCAGGCTTCTCTTTCAGCTGCTGACGGAACTGCTCCCTCTTTACCGCACGAATGTTAGCTAAGCACAGAGAGAGTTCAAAGAGAGATTAAAAAGGAGAATGCTACAGCAAGACAAAAAGATGATGTGAGTAAAAGAGGGGAGGAAAGTGTGTGTGTGTGTGTGTGTGTATGTATGTAAGTGTTTGGATTACTGTATACACACCTTTTAGTGTGGGCATGCGGTGTGTGAGCTCAACTTCTTTGCCACTAGCATCCACAGTTCTTCCCATCTCATCCAGAATCAGAGGTGTTGGCTTATTCACCTCCTTAACTTCCACTTTCCTGCAGGCGCACACATAGAAAGTAGTCTAGTTTCACAGTGCCACATAAATGTGTAGGCTTGTGAGGTTTGTTTTTCTTTTGAACACAAAAGCCATTAAATACTGTGTTTCAACTGTATGTGTGTGTGTGTGTGTAAATGTATTACTCACGGTGGAGCAATTCCCATGGCATGTAGATTAGCTAGTGCCACTAGGTTGTTAGGCCCAGTGTTCCCCAATGCTCCCAGTATACCAGGCTTCATGGCTAACTGGGACTGGATGCGGGCCTGCAGCTCAGCTGCCTTGCGGGCCTTCTCTATGGCATCATTCATGAAGGTGGCTGCCTGGGAAGGGGCGATGGATGGGGCTCCACCTGCAGATGGAGCAGAGGGAGTGGGGAGAAGCCTGGACACTGGAGGGGTGTCCAGCTGGGGCTGTGGCGTCGGAAGGGGCAACCGCTGAAAGCAGAGAGAAATAAGGAACACTGTCATATTGAGTTTATTGCTTGAAGTGGCTCCAGGATGACAATTCTGACAACATGCTCTTTCAGTACAAAACCATATGAAGAGGATATTGAGAAGACTCTACATAAAAAGAGAAGATATGGGAATCTGCATTACTGGTGCAGCAGGAACTGACGAGGCGAAGCTCAGTTGTTTCTTCCTCTCCTCTATCTGTCTTGTGGCTGCCTCCATCATCTGTTTGATCTGAGGACACAGAGAAAGGGTTAGAATAAACAGTCAGTAATAAAAAGCTCAATATGATTCATTTAGGTCCAGCCATCCATTTATTTTCTCTGACAAACTATAATCATATATGGCTTGAGTAGGCAGCTGCTTCATACCTGCATCTTGGTGAGCATGCCAGGGCTCTCAGAGGGAGGTCCAGGTATGACCTCAGGCTCCTCCACCTCCTCAAAGCGAGGGACCCGTTTCCGCTTTGGTACTGTCCCATCTCCCACCTCCGGAGCCTCTCGCACTGCACCCGCAGCATCAGCTTCCTCACCAAACACATCCTGAGAGCAAGAAATGCCAATAAGCTTTGACAAAAAGAGCGATAAACACATTGACATTGGTTCATATAACAACGACAGCAAGTTAAATCAAGTTACAGAAATAAATGACAAAAATGTGATGTTTGAGGCTAATCAAGGGATTAGCTTTAGGTCTACATGTTTAATCATCCAGTTACATTATAAAGATCTGTCAAGCAAGCCCGATAGGGTTCTTGTTTACCTTCAGGTCTCTCTTGCGGTTCTTCTCTCCTGCTCCTTTGTTGCCACGGGCATTGCGGCTCTCCTCCAGTGCCTCAAAAAGACGCTCCACAAAACCTCCAGCCGACTCATCAAGGAAGGGACGCAGCTGGTCTGAGGGGGAACAAGTGTCATGCACGGGTTTAAATTAACACGACTCTTGTACTCCTCTGATCATCAGCACAATCAAATGACAATAATCTCTTAACCTAATCACAGGCATTGACAGTTACCTATGGTCTTCCTTTTGTCAAGGCCCTTCCCCACGCAGTGCAGAGCTGCAGTGACGACCGTGGGCTCCGAGAAGCCCAGCACCTTCTTCACAGTGCGCTCCACCCATGGCCTCAACTCCTCCACCTCCCGCTTAGGAAGAGACATCCTCTAATCCTGTAAAACAAGATATACATAACTGTAACAACAGTTACTAATGCCGAGAAGCCACATATCACATACATGTTTCTGCACCGTGTGGTAAAGTTAACTAGCTTATAACAAGCTAGAGTCCGCACACTAGAAATGGCTCCAATGGTATTTATTATTAGCCGTTTCTAGTGTGCGGACTCTATCTTGTTATAATTGACTGTTTCTCTGTCCAGCAGCTAGTATTAGTTTGGATGTGCGTGCTTTGTTGTATCTTTAAAGTTAACGGTTAGCTTTCCATCATACACCACTCTGTCCCTCACTCATATCTACATACACACGCACACGCACATAAGTTAATCAGTTGGAAACTTTGTTGTCGTTGTTGTTCTGTCAATGGATTGCTATCGGTTAGCTTAGACCGACTGACCAGTGAGCTAACTACGAGCAACATGCAAGCTATAATCAGTGACATCCGCCAAAACTCCTCGGTTGCTTGCTAACTAACGTTAGCATACTGCTACCTGCGAGCTACCAACATTAGCGAACAACTGCTTACCTAAACTTACAAAGCGGACGATTCTGTCTTTATCCTTCGCCAAACTACTTATGTTGTAAACCTGAAAGAGATACGATCTAATTTAAAAAACATACGATACTCTAACCGCTAAGTTTTCTCAGAAAGTTTCTGTTTGGTCGCGCCGTTTACACGACGTTTTAGTTATACGACCCGGAAGAGGAAGTAAACGCTGCTTCTTCGTGACAATTTCAGTGTAGAATTGTGTTGTTTTTGTTCATTGTTTCCACCTAGGCGCACGTGAGAGGAAATATCCATATCCCAACTCAGGTTCCCCCGGGATATCATCAGAACATTAATTGTCTCTTTGCAAAAACTGGTGAGCAAGCCATTTTGTTAGAGAGGTTAACTGTCCTTCAGAGTGACCACACGAATAATGAAAAGTCATAAAGAAAAACTGTGGCGTTAATTTTACCAAACATTTTTATTTCTAATTCCCCCTGTGTTTTACAAGATATAGCAAATATATCGCGTTTGATAGGCCTGTGCGCTTGAGCTCAGTTCAATTAAATTCAATTCAAAAGGATAAATAGCCTAAAATTACGATACAGGCAATTAATCAATTATTTGTAATTGATTGAGAGGTTTGCAATAAACAACCATGGTCTATGCCAATTGCCTTCCCTTTTTGTAGTTTCAAAAGCGGATTGGTTCTCAGTCAGTCAAATCTTGGCCTGTTTACATGTTCAAATTGTAGCCTATCCATGATCTCCTGTATCATTCATCAGTCTGCAGTGAAACACCATAGTCTAATAGGCCATGGACTTGAAGCAGTCCATCGGTGAAAACATGGGATTATCAGGTTACAGTGATCTTAATTTCCCTCAGCTGTAGGCCCGCCCCTTCCTGTTTTTTCTCTCTTTGCGTGATGTGGGTCATCTGAGTGCAGTTGTAGTAGTGTGAGCTTGAGAGCAGCAGTGAGCCTGAGGCTACCCCAGTCTGTGGGATTGCTCTCCCCCTCCCTCCCTCTGAAACAATCCACTCCCGTGCTTTTGGCCTCTCACAGTGGTAATGTTGTTTGTACAGTATTTTACAGGATGTTACAGTTAGTCAGAAGTCCTCTTTGTGCAGGGTTATAATGATCTCAGCCACTCTTCACAGCTACATTCATTCACTCCTACTCATAGTCAGTGCTCCCTATAGGCTGAATAGGCAAATGCCTAGGGCCTCATGCGTCCTTTAATTTATTTTTTCTACTTTCGGGGGGGAAAAAAGTCTTACCATTGGATACATTATGTGCCAGTGATCATAAAACCAATCAAAAGCTCTGATTCAGGGGAGCGCCCCCCCAACCCCCCCCCCCCCCCCCCTCCTTCATCAAGAGATACTGTAGATCCTATTGGCTGAGGCCGCCTTGAAAGCCCTCATTTAAAGCTCATGTCCACACAAGAGGAGAGACACATTCAACTTTGTATTTATTACATTTTATTTTGATATTCATGTGCTGTATGTTATAGTAGTTAACAAAAATACAATGCTTTAAACACTATATTTTTACTCAGTTTTTATTGCTTCCTGGTCGGTAGGGGGCCTCCACAGAAAATTTTGCCTAGGGCCTCTAGCAGTTTAGAGCCGGCCCTGCTCCTACTGAACCACACATCCAGAATTGCCCTGCACTGACTTATCAGCAATACATTGTTCTATCACCCACAGTTTTAGCCCATAGCTTTCCTTCACTCTCAGGCTACTCAGAGTAAAGGTGAGTTAGGCTACTTTTTAGAAAAGAGAACATTGTTAGATGTGATCTTCCCCATGCAATTCTAAAAGGAGGAGAGCACAGAGTTTAAACTAGATTCTTTTAACCGGAAAAATTGGAAATTACAAAATAAAATGCACAAACAAAGTAAAGCACTCTTCTCTTCTTTGCTGTGTGACTGTTCACTGTGATTGGTTCCACAATTTGTCAATTCACGATGGTCCAGGTTCTGCTGCTTATGGAGAGCCACAAAATGTATAATAGTCTCTAATGGATGTGATTTCAAATGTAGTGAAGTACAGCACTTCAGTAAAAACATACTAGTAAAAGTAAAATTACTGTTTTTAAAAAATACTCAAAAAAGTACACAAAAAAGCGACTCAATTTCAGAAGTGTGAGTAAATGTAATTAGTTACTTCCACCCTTGCACACATTCATTCATTAGCCTAGGCTGATTCATCTACAATACAGTGTCCTGTCACCCAGACTTTCTTTCTCTCTCACTCACTGATTCACTAACTCACATTTACCAAACCCACCCACCCACCCCACACACACACCCCCCACACACACACCCCTGATCAACCTAAATTCCTGGTTGGCACCTCACGTGTACTGTGTGCCCCCCCTCGCCAGCCAACGCTATTATGCAACAGCACCCCAGCACACAATGTGACAATACAACAGATACTCCTATACAGCTACACACAGAAAACAAAACACTCGCACATAGGCACACACACACACACACACACACGCACACTTACCCACTCTAACACACTAGCAAACCCCATGACTTAGACTTGCATGTACAGAATACAGTATCATGAGGGCACGTGGCCAGAGTGTTATGAATTAATCCATTATATTACTGGAATGCTAAGTATTTAGCCTGCAGTTAATCCTGGCATGACTGTCCATTTTGGCAAAGCACAACTGTAAGGAAGTGTTGAGTCTTTGTACAAGCGTTTCCTTTCATTTGTAGGACAATACCCCACAAGTCGCTCTCAACACAATAAAACACGATGCAATTTCAACGCGAGTATGTTAATGTACATTATTGCCACATGCTATGAATATTACATAAGTGCATAATTTCTGCTTTTAGTTAAGATATTCCGTGTGTTCCTTCATGTAGCATTTTGATCCATCAAATGTATGGTTATGGTATAGTTTCATCATGCTGACCCAGTTGTGGTTCTGTGTATCTGACAGGGGCTGTAAATCATCTTAGAAGATCCAATACCAGGGGACTCTGCTGTCTTTACTTCACACACGGGCTACTAGAGTGTGTGTGTGTGTGTGTGTGTGTATGTATGTACTGTATGTGTGTGTGCATGTGCATATACTGAATCCCAAGCCATCCACTAAGAACGTACAGCTTTCATCTCTCACTTTTTTCCCTCAATCATATTAACCCCCTCTGCTTGGTCACTCCGCCTTCTCTACACACCTTTTCTTTTTTTCCTACAGTTATTCTTTCTATCTCTCTCTCATTCACATCCCCTGTTCTCAGTTTATTCTATCGGGTGTTTCCCTCTCACTCACTGTTGTTCAATAATTGAGTAGTCGTGTAAGATGGCGTCATCATCAGCAGGCTCAGGAGAACACATTCAGGCCAAAGAAACTGATGAGGATGTTATTTGCCTGTAGCTCGGCCATGCCCCAAATATCACACACAATGTCATGAGGTACACGTGCGTCCTTGAAAATGTAGTCCTGGCTACTGTGTCTTTACCGTGTCCCCTGTTAATGACATCACGATGATGGGGACCACAGATGGCGGGGAGAACAGCCTCCTCAACCCCACACCGAGGCCCCTCATCACTGTGAGCTCCAGCATGGCAGAAATGGCTGAAAAGTAGCTCTGATTTCCATTGCGGGCCTGGCCACTGTGCATTTTTAATGAGGATCAAGGCCGTTTTGGGACTAGTCGGCACTTAAACCCCCTGAGGACTTGGGGTGAGTAAGAGCATGTGTGCGTGTGTGTTCCTCCAGGTCTTTGTGTGTATGTGTGTGGGTCTCTTTTTGCACGCACGTGTGTGTAGGCTGTGTGAGTTTGTGTGAGCGGATGCATGTGTGTGTGCATAGTTGTAAAGTTACAGTGTGGCTTCAGCTCACGTGAGTTTGACTAGAGCGCAGTGAATGAATTATGGGGGAGGGGAGGGGGGGTTTGAATAAGTGAGTAAGCACATCGTTGTCTCACTCCCTGCATTACTCTCTCTCAGATGCAGTGGAATTGGACCGACACCCTTGAATCATTAACTTAAAACCAATAAAGGAACGCGGAACCACAATTAAGTAAGTCCATTATGTGCAATCCTATTGATGCACAGACACACATGCTCAATTAATCCAACACACGCTTGTAGGATACTCCTGTTTAAACCAGTGAAATGAAAACAACTGAGTACAATAATAATGCAATAACAATAGTACAGTGTTTTTCAGTCAACCTTCTGCTGACTATTTGTTGTGATATAGGCTATTTCCAAATATGGCATGCTAAATTGACTATATTGTAGTGTGGGTATCAGACTTTTTTAAAAACTAAATTGTAGAAGGGCAAGTGAAAAAACACAAAACAAAAGGTGAAATGATGAAAAAAATGAAATGAATGTTACATACATAATAACAATGAAAAAATGAAGAGCAAAAAAACAAAAACAAATGTCCTCCACAGTCTCCAAAACTGTAGTGAGGCCAGGTCTCCTCGCTGTGCCCTCCACACATCCTCTTCCCGTCCTTTTCCTCTTGCCCCTGGTTTCCATCCTCCAGAGGAGAAGGGGGTGGGTAAGGGGGGTGGAGGGAGGGGGGGGGGGGGGTGGTTGGAGGGGCAAGGGCTTCTCTGCTAAAAACTGCATGGATACAAGGGGGGGCTGAGAGGGAGGGAGGGAGGCAGTGGGGAGGCAGAGGGGAGGAGGGAGGGAGGGCGGTCTTTGTTGTTGTAACATAGAACAGTCAGTGTGTCAGAGACAGGCCCATCACAAAATCAGCCAGTCAGTGTGTCAGAGTGTGTGGTGGGGAGTGGCACGTGTGTGTATCTGTGCTCATGACTTTGTGTGTGTTTGTGTGTGTGTATGTGGCATGGCAGATTTTCATCCCGTTAGAGCAGGGAGGAAAAAAAAACACACAAAAAAAACACACCATCTCCAAATTTCTCTTTCCCGTGCCAATGTACATACAGTATCCATGGATGTGATGCAGGAGAGGGAGAGAAAATAATGAATATTTCAGTATTTTACATCTGGAATATGATTCAAATGATAGTTGGACATGTAAAATTATAAAACATCTTTGCTAGGTTTTCCCAAATTAATTGGTATTTTCTGATGTGAAAATCACACTTATTTATTCATGTTAGTTAATATTACAAGTAGCTGGCACACAATGTGTGTCTGATCAACAATTTTTGATTTTTCTGAGATGAAGATGCAGGGATAGAAAGCCATTCCACATGTCTTGTGCAGAACCCACATTACTAACTCTGTGTCCCCATTCGATAGCTTCATGAAGAGGGGCAAGGGACTTTACGTGGCCGGATCAGTGTGAGGTAAATACTTTTGACTTTCCCCCTCTGATCTCTTTCAGAGGAACTGGAATCACCACGCCTGGGTCCAGAGATTAGACCAAAGCAGCCCCAGTCTGACAGCTCCTGTTACAACACCGTAACATGACTACACACACACGACCCTCCCAGTGCTGAGGGGGCAAGCTCTCCCCTTATATATAGGAGGTATTTACTCATTGACGTACCGTTGTAAACAATCAACAACGCTCACCCCCTCTACACATATAAACTCATAGAAACTACAGTAGTCTGTGCGGTCCGTAGTAGCAGCTGGTTGGAGGATCAGCCAGCCCCCCCACTACTGCCAGCCAGATTACTGAGGCTCAGTCTCACACACCCTGCCACCCCTCCTTCTCTCTACCCTTCACCCTCCCCCACCCCCCCAACACACACACCCACACACACCCCTCTCAAAATGTACAGTCTGTAAATCTGCACCCCATTGAGTCACACGTCTGTTTAGGCAGAGCCACTCTCCTAAAAACTGTTACTCATATCATATTAGTCAAATCTGTATCGCAAAAACATAAACAGGAACATTATGCAAATGTGTGAACATATGCAGAAATGTACAAACACACAAGACAGAAAAAAAGCCAGACAACTCAGCTTGTTTTTGTTTTTTTCAAAAATGTGTCATTTATTAAAAGATTTTTCCTTTTGTATCATTATTGAAAAAAGTAGCCAGAAGAGTAATATCATGTAAAGATGGGGTGAGAGAAAGAGAGAGAGTTAAAAATTAGAAAGAGAGATAGAGAGGGATTGTGGGAGATGAAGGAGAGAATCAGGGAGAGGGCAAGGGCAGACGAATGCAGCAGAGTGGGGGAGGGGAGGAGAGGTAGGGAGGAGAGAGGGAGGGGAACTACAGTCAGCTTTTACAATATAAGAGAAGGCAGTTAAAATAAACAAGACATATTATTTCTGACCAGTCAGCAGTGGTCGGCGCAGTAGAAAACATACATGAAAAAGACGTCAACAACAAAGAAAAAATAAGTGCAATTGGTTTCTCTGTCATACCACAACTGTATAAAAACAGGGAGTGGGGTGGAAGACAACCCCCAGCCACTGATCTGGAGTCAGCGTCTTACACATCACACCGTCACGGGTAGAGATAGGACGGGATAGGACAATCTGACCCTGGGTCTGTGGCTGAGGGCTCGAACACTCCTTACTCCAAAACATAGACAGTAACATGGAGGCTGCCATTGGCTCTGTGTTCACATGTGGTGCTTGTTGGAGGAGTCTGGTAAATATATTTCACTAATACTTTACAGAGGATTTCTCCCCTATCTAGTTAGGTAAGTAGTTTATTAACCACTCATACCAATTTTAAAAATATTTTAGGCTAATATGTACAATACTTTCCCAATATAGGTAAATCCAATCACATCACCAAAACCCATGCTACATTTAGGAGAATATTGTGAGCAGATTTTTCCAAATAAAGAGATCAGAATTGGAATTAGACTACCATAGCAGCAGAAGATGTTGGTGCAAAATAAAGATTTCCTCCCTTTCTTTATATGTTTCCTCCATTGTTTTTCAAGTTTTCAAGAGCACCGGATATAAGTGCAGTTCAGTCTATTCCTCTATTCAGCAGAACCAAATCAAAAGAAGGGTACACTTTCATACTACATGAAATAAATTAGCCACTGCTGTTGGTACATGTAAAAGTTAGAGTCGTAGGCAGTTTTGATATAGACATCAGAATACTATAGTTGGCTACTGGCTTGGAAGCAGTAGATAGTTTGTTGCTGTTGGTGCCAGAACTGTCTGTAACTTCACCCAACAGACAAATAGAAGCAAGATGAGAATGAAGACTACATGTAGGCTTTCGTGATTGACTGTGTATTGGTTTGTGTGAAATACAAGCAAACAATCAAAACGCAGTATGAATGCATTGAAAGCACCGAATGCTTTTCTGAACACATCCTATTTGGTAAAGGCACAGTAGTCCAATCATTAGTTTTCATTTCCTTCTTTTTCCTCAATGATAGCAATAAAAAACACAAACAAACTGATACAGCATCTTCCCAACTGCCTCTCAAAATTGTAGGCCAAACTATGCAAGTGCACAGCAGGCAAAATTCAGCTGCCCAATAAATAAATACAAACAATAAATAAATGCAGCGTCAGATCAACACATGAATAAATAAACTGTGGGACTCAAGTGTCATCTGTCTTTGAGTGGTCGTTATTTTTCCTCGGGCTGGTCTTCAAAGTCTATGTTGGATTTTCACGACGTTTCCAACTTCCCCCGTCCAGTTTGGGACCGGGAGGAAACGTCTGACCCACAGCATGACAAGTTCTGCGACCTCTGATCGCTGTGATGTCACTTCTCTTGATGCGTTGCCACAGATTCGCCAGCCAAGTGCCCAAACAGTTCTTGGATTACATTCGTGAGTTGATGACATCATTTTTTCCAACGGTCCCCAATGACTTTAACGCACCGCACGCGGACGCTGTGTTCTGTACACGGTATTTCTCATATCACGAGCTAAAAGGTTTTTGAATGACTTTGCCTCGTCACTATTCCTCTTCAAGCCGGACGCCTCTTTTCTATCTACAAGCGAAGATAAAGTCATACTTGTCTGCTGCCATAAGAATCAAATACAGTTCACTCAGACTGACCCTGTGTTACTCACTCTGGATTGAATCCTAACTGGAGTTATGACTTGAGCTTTCTCCCCATCACGATAAACCTCAGAAACTCTCACACTGAATATTGACATGAATTCACCTATTTGCAAATGGAGCGTGTGGCCCTCAAGTTCGATGTCTGCTGAAACAGTCATCTCTCAATATTATGATTCCTTTGATGCCAAGACGAAATCATTAGTTGCTCCTCCAAATTCTTAAAAATCTCTCCTCTGTGGCAGATCATTTAAAGACTTGGTCATTACTCAATAATCTGTAAACAGCCTTTAGGCTTTAGGTGTTCCTTCCCAACCCCCTCAACCACAACCACTATTGTGCAAATATTTAGATTATTATGTGATTATCAACACAGATTTGATACATATAACCCCATTTTGTCCCGTTGCTGTTTGAAACAACTGTTGTAATTGTGGTCTTGTCTTGACAGGGGGTTGCTTGCGCTCCATCATTTAAAACATTGTCCTCAACATCTAAGCGCCTATTCTTCCTCCCTTCCTCTCTTATATGCGTCTATAATCGTAGCCCTCCAGCCTCTTCCCCTCTTTCTGTCACAGCAGATTTAGCCTGGCGGTGTAGCAAAGCTAGACTGCTGGTTCTGTGCATGCTCAGTGCATCAGGTCTCGACGGGGGCGGGGCAAACCCTGGGCAAAGGCTTAAGTGTGACTGGAGGAGACTGGCTTTGGCCCTGACAGGTCTCTAAAGTCTCACTCTGACTTTGTTGCCCAGCAACAGGCTGGCTTTGGCACCGGATTGGCTTCTTTTGATTTTTGGGGTGCTTGTAGGGTGTGGTGGAGGAGATGGAGCTGTCTTGTGTGGCTGGACTGCGCCTGCTGCTGGGAGGAGGGACAGCAGTGACAAGCTGGTTTTCATTGTTACCTGCCACTGCGGCGGCCTTGTGCGAAGGGCAGGCCTTTGGTGGGGACAGGATGGGGGCAACATGGACCCATGTCAGGCTGGGTTCAGAGCACTGGCCTGCCTTGTAGTTGGATGGCTCGCCTCTTGCCTTGCTGTCATTGTCTTTTCCCTTTCTGTCCTCATCTAGCTGGCTGTCGCTGGCTGCACCCTGTGGGTTTTGGAGTGCATCTGATGCCAATGATGGAAGATGACTCTCCCCTCCATCAACGTCTTGCTTCTTCTTCATCTCTTCTCCACTGGTGCGAGGGCGCTTGAGGAGCACAGGGGAAGGTGTGGGGGAGTCTGTACCTGTCCAGCTGAGTCTGCGCTTCTGTAAAATGAGCAAGAGAATAAGTTTCCAGAGAATATAGTACTTTGTAGGAATATGCTTGTGTGTGTATGTGTGTGCTCACATGCACAGGCATGCATGCATGTGCTCTCACCTTGACAGGAATATGCAGCTGATCCCTGTGCTTGTGTGGAGGGGTGGTGCTGGGTGCATCCTGGGGGGAGAGATTAGGGGGTGTGGCGGAGCTGGAGGCTGCAGGGACAGAGAGGGTGGAGATCTGAGGAAACCAAAGCTTCAACATCATCTCCACCTGCAGCAGAGTGTTCAGGTACTTCTCCCTACAAAAACACAGAGAAAGCAGAAAGAGAGAAATAAACAGTGATGCACAGATAGGAATGAAATTGCATTATTGTGTATAACAAAGCTTTGGGGTTTATCGTCCTGCATAGATCTAGACAAAACTTTCATCTCATGTTTGAGGTTTCTCTGCGAGGCTGGTGAATGCTGTAATTCTACCTACCATAAGGACTGTTCAATAAAACATGAAACAGGAGACAGAGCTTTGAAATGGAAGACTGCCTCACTGGTCTTGTCCTATCATAACTACAATTTAATAATCATGTACACTCTCAAATCCACCTGTCTAGGTCCAGGTGGTTTGGCAAAAGGTAGTACTTAGTGAGGGAGGGCGGGACAAGAAGAGAAGAAGCAGTGGAGGACATGAGGCAAGGGGAGGGGGGTATTTTGGCAGTGTGGGTGGGACAGTGGGGATGACATCTTACCCGCTGTTGGGTCTCTGTAAAACCCCCACGATCCTCTGGATTCGGTCCATGGCAACGCTCTGCTGGAAACTACTCAGACCTGTCAATCATAAACATAATCTTCGAGTCAGCATTTGCATTCAGAGACTTGATAGTTACAAAAGATGCATGCAGACATACTTTCACTTTCTCTCTCTCTCTGTCACACACATGCACACACACACAAAAAGAGTCACTTAACACAAAGGTGGTGCTATGCGGCGCACTCTCAAACACACACAAGTACATACTGCTTTCATAGAGGAACAGCCTGCACACCACTCGCACTTGTGATATCAGTACACTGTGGCGTGGGAGTAAACCAGCCACTAGACAGTGTCTCTTCACACACACTGCACTGTAGACTACATCAATAGGCTGGGTCAATACAGACTGCTGCAGAAAGGAACGCTTTCTTTTGCACTGGATAGAGGCGGCTCGGGTCATATGTGCTCAGCGCATACAACTTACACAACTAGCGACTACAGTGTGCGCACATTCCCAGCTAAACACAGAGAGGTACAGGTAATGATGTAAGGATGCTTACCACGGTCGAATCGTCCCCTCTTCAGTCCATTCAGCAGCTCCAGAAGGGGCCTGACAAAACCCTGCAGCTCAGCACACTGACAGAGAGAGAGGGAGGGAGGGAAGATGGATTACCACTGGGTTCGGGATAGGCCTTGCTGTCTGAATGAGCTGCTGTGGTTCCCCCTGCACCCTTCCCCTCCTCTCGTACTGAACGTAACTCTTGCTCTGTCATCTCGCTTCTCACCATCCCCCCTTTTTTTCACCCCCCCACCTGTCCCTCTCCTCTCCCTGTCTGCAGCTGAACTCCCTCACCTTCTGAGCGAACAGCAGGTCTCCCTGGGACTTGGGGCTGCGGCCGGCGGTGTCGGTCTCGCCCGTCCTGATGCGAGCCCCGCGGCTGTTCTGCGACCTGTTCGACTCCTCCTCTTCCTCTTTGTCGGTGAAGCCGTCGCACGCCCACTGGGACCCGGGGCTCTCCGATCCCCCGCCTCCGCCGGTCGCCACCCCGCCCGCTCCGCCGATGATCATGGAGGGGGAGCCGTCAGTCAGGAAGACGTCGGTGTCGTCCTCCGCCTGCTCTGAGTCGCTGAACAAGAAGCTGTCACTGGAGCTCAGCGAGTCGAAGGAGGGCTGGGAGGAAGTGCTGCCCTGGGACTGCATCTCTGCCGAAAGGGAAGCAGCAGAGGTTCAGCATTAGAACAGAAACGTTATTATTACAGTCAGTTCAACTGAGAAACAGTGAGGCCTGGCTGCATGCCCGAAACCAGCGTGATCTAAGTTGTTACTCAAGTGAGAGGCAAGACAAATGGAGACAGGGAGGCAGATAGACAGGAAGAGAAAGACAGAGAGAGTGAGAGAGAAACATCATTGTAAAGCACTGCCTTCCATTTGGCACTACTCATACATTTTTTTTTTCAACCTCCCTCCCAAAAATAATAACCCCAATTATTCAAAATGGTGGGTATACCAGTGGCCTAGTTTAACATGGTGTAGAGTGCGACTGGGACTGGGGGTAGGCAGTAGGCACACAATGGTAGTGCATGTCTGGCTCCCATTGAGGAGAGTGGAGACCAGAGAGGAGAGTAAAATGTGAGGGGGAAGGGTGCTTGTAGAGTAAGCAGTAGTGGAATCAGAAAAAGGCAGTCTCTCTCTCGCTCTCTCTCACTGCCTCCAGCGCTCTCTCTAGCCCCTCCCCTCTGTCTCAGGCTTGCTCTCCATCCCCCCTTGGATTCACACACACTAACCTCCCTCTTTCCTCTCCGGCAGTGTTTCTGTATGCCTCTCATCTCTCTCTCTCTCTTTAGCTCATCCTGCTCATTATGCACACGAGCTGGTGCTCCTCTTTCCTTCCTGCTTCCAGCCCTCCTCCTCTTTTGCTCACATTTTACATTCAGTATCTCTGGCCATGTGCCTTTCTCTCTCTTTCCCTTTCTTACTCTCTCCCTGTAATCTAAGTCCCTTACTGGTCTGCTGGTCTCTGATCCCACTAATACACGGAGGGGGAAATTAGGAGGGGATCACAAGAACACACTCAACTAGTACACACACGGGCACAAATGTGTAAGCAGCAATGTTTATCAATATTACGAATAAAGTCTATAAACACACACAGACAAAAAAGAGCGAAATACACAGTGATAAAAATGTACAGTGTGCTTACACAGAGGCAACACAGCAAGAACCATTTACTGAGTCTACACAATATCTTAGTTTCAGGGACATAGAAAGCATTGATTTCAACATGCCTGCTCAACGGCATCACCATTAGGAACCATTCAGCTATTATCACAGACAAAATGTCTAGCCCCACACAGACACATTTTTAAACATTTACATGGCTTCTATATAAAATAGGCTAGTTGTTTTCTCTTAAAACTATCTGTCATCTAGTTTACATGTATCTGAGTCAACTGAAACATTGTGGAAACCACAGCTAGGTTTGGTCTTTATTCCTCTTTTTTCCATGCCTCTTTCATCTCGTGTTTATAGTCCATATAGGGGGATGATGATGATGATGATGATGATGATGATGTGTGTGTGTGTGTGTGTGTGTGTGTGTGTGTGTGTGTGTCTACACAGGTAGGCTATGGACCACAGAGGAATGAGGCTGCGTCTCAGGTGTTGGCTGCCTGTCTGGGTCCGTGAACCATGATGCCCACAACAGACACTATTCTACAGCGGCATCGGCATATAGCCTATATGCTTCCACATAAATTACTAAACCAATGCCGTAATATAACTTGAAATATCAGATTACGACCCTAATGTTTATAACAAAAAGGCAAATTACAATCATTATTTATAAATGTATATTGTATTGACAAAATAAAACCATTGGCAATCACACCTTATTCAATAATATTAGTAATAGAACAAAACAAATGATAAAGAATAGTCCCTATATTAACAAAGATTTCCATACAAATTGAAGCCTAACCCATACAAGATATACCGGGACAGGAAATTCCTCTAGGCGAGCCGGCCAACTTCGGAAATCGTTAGCTACAATACAACAAAATATGGGAGAAACTCACCTTCAATTGTGCAATATAAAAACAGCAGCTGCAGCGGCCACGGTTGGCAGAAACAATTTTTAACGGCTCTCTCCCGTACTTTGAAACGACAGATCCGTTACAGACTTCGGAGCTGGAGCAGCATCGGGGCGCCCAGCCTCAGCTCACACATCAACCGGCCGCTCATTGGCTTGTGTCTTTGCTAGCTCTTTCTCTCGGCAGTTTACGAGCGTCAACATGTGCACGGGTCCACGTGCCCGCATTCTGTGCGCATTCCATTGGCGGCCGGACTGACAGCGGCGCGCTCCATTGGCGGATTCTTCCAGCCAGTGATTGCTCTACTAGCCGGGGATTGGACGCCGGCCCGGGCACTCAAGGCCCTGCCCACTCATGTGTCGCTCGTGTGTGTAGGGCAGGGCAGCTCTACTACGGCGAACGGGTGTAAACACACGCACGCGCCACGGCATAGACTATACTGCGCCCCGGTAGGCCCGAGAGATGTACATTATGTTCTATGCATCTTCTTTATACAGTTATTCTGCACCCCCTCTCCAAAATATACGCACGCGCACACTGTGAACGCGCCACAATGTAAGAATCCTTATGCAATACAGCTCACCGATCATGATGGTAAGGCTATATTTGAAGAAATAACTGTGCTAATGCAGTGAGAACAAGTGGGCATCAGAGGAAAATAAACGAATTATCACCCTCGCTGCCCATCTTGTTTACACATGCCCACTAATAGATGATGCCCTTCTAACCAGGAGAGAGTAAACCTAGTGCAAAGACAAAAAATAATCTGGTAGGCTACTAGTTGTCTGGATTGTGCCCACGTGAATACACCAGTATAAATGGTAGCGAGACCCAGTAGCTTCTAGACAGACATAAACACTTTTTCCTTTGTTGTTCGCGTTTATTACATAGACTTAATAACGGCCCGTCTATCCAGAGGAAAATAGGCCTAATTCAAAGTCAGAAATGAAGTTGATGGCTGTCTGCATGTAGGCTACCCACGTTAATGCCGGGTAGCCTACATGACAACTCACCATCCAGCACAACATGTCAGTATCAACATGTGACATCCGAATTACTGGGATATGCTCTCCTCTACATGAGCGGACTTCTTCAACTCTAGTGTGAACTTCAAATCTAGTGTCAGAAATTACAGTCTCAAGGCAATATAATCGTCTCCTCACTGCCACTTCAGTGACAGGATTCAATTTCCACCATCAAACGATGTTGAATTAGTTGCCCATGTAGGCTACACCTCTCCCTCTCTCCAGCCTCTAAATAACACCTTTCGAGGGTAAATTCGATGTGTCGGTGTGTAGCCTATTGCGCATAGGATGCAGCACATTAGGCTACACATGAAAAACCAAATAAAAGACGTGACTTTTATAACACATTGCCTGGAGTTTACCTTTACCCTTTAATTTGCCTATAGTATTCCAATATAATTCCTATAGGGAGTTTTGCTGTGATATTTGTATAATATCACATTGGATTAGGCTACTATAGCATTTTTCGTACATTTCATTCAATGAGATTTGTACTTTCTGTATTTGCGTTGGTTGTCTTGTCTACCTCAACAAGCAAACAGGCTTCGCGGCCAAAATACTCAGTAACATTCCGGGACCTTCAAATATGCTATTCTCTTTGCTTAAAAAACTGTTTTATTTTAGATCACAAAACAAGATCAGTATGGTTAAACATAACAGTTAAAAAGAAAAGAGATAAATTGTACAATATTTTTGGTAGGCCTATTTTCATTTTTTATTACCCCCTAATGGCAGCATGGATGCTTTTCTCCATTGTTTAATTAAGATCACTAATACATCAAAACTTAAATGATGTGGATTTGACCATAATGGAGAGAGGCATGATGTATAACCATGTGAGCTTCCCCACCTCCTGTAGGTTACTACAGAGTGAACTCACTGACCTCCATTCACAACATGCTACATACTACCAGCATATAGCATCAGTATCTACTCTCGTCATGAGGCCTTAATTGTAAGTCAGTCATTTATTGGTATTTTTAGATGTGAAATACTGGGCTATAGCATGAAGAGTCCTTCGTGCCTCTAAGCGCCTTGCATGTCAGGGACGGAGGGCTTCCCTTCCCCCACTATACATCCAATATACACATGAACCCAACGACCCCTCTCCTCAACATACACAACAGGCTGTGTGTCCTTGTGTGATCGACAATACCTGTCTGAGCATTTTTACCATCTATAGTCACACAGTAACCTCATCACCAGGTGAGCAAAGTAGCCCCTCCTTTTGTCAAAACACAATATAGTTAACCTTTGGTAATAGTAAACCAAGGGGGGAGGTTTCTGTTTGTGTATACCAAGTCGATGGAAAAGGCTTACCCCCCCCCCCCTGCATTCCTCTGCAGCACATGAACCCAATGAACCTCCTCTGAGTTCATGGGTGCTGACGACCACCCCCCTCATTTCCATTTCTCCATCTCCCATCCCCCTTCCTCCCATCCCCCACCTGGAAACTGTGTGAGTTTTTCTCTCTCTCCATCCTCTTTTCGTTCCCCTCCCTTGTATTGACAGACTTGAGAATTCAATAACACGTTCTGTTTTAAGCCTAAGCCAATGGATGGAGCTTTTGTTGATGAACGGTCAAAGTGCAGATGCACCAAACTGGTACTTCAACGAGTTCATAATTTGGAGAATTGAGCCATGCTCATCGTGGGCTATGATGCACCTCCCAAATAAAATAAGTTATGTTGTGTTTGAAGTTACAATAAGGCTTTATAGATATAGGATACCGCTGAAACATGAGTCCTCAAGTGACATGGAGGGTATAGGTCAACACAGCTGTATCATGAGCCTACGCTAGTATGGTTTATGTCAGAGAGAGCTTTATTTCTTTCAATCATGTAGAGTATTATATTTTTAATGTTCCTCTGATGTCTTTAGCTGGAGGACACATGCAGTAAAGCCTTCCTCACAGTGAAAGCATGCAGGAGTTCAGGTATAGTCTAACAAACACACAGGTGTGGTGAAAGGTAGATGCCACAACAGAAATCTGATCCACCTGAGGGAAGACAGAGGGCTAAAGACAAACTAATGTAAACTGTCTACCCACTCGCTCTCTCTCTCTCTCTCTCTAACAGTTAAAAAGAAAAGAGAGAAATTGTACAATATTTTTGGTATTTTCATTTTTTATTACCCCCTAATGTCAGCATGGATGCTTTTCTCCATTGTTTAATTAAGATCACTAATACATCAAAACCTAAATGATGTGGATTTGACCATAATGGAGGATAGTGTGAGTCCTTTCTCGAGAGGCATGATGTATAACCATGTGAGCTTCCCCACCTCCTGTAGGTTACTACAGAGTGAACTTACTGACCTCCATTCACAACATGCTACATACTACCAGCATATAGGCGACACACACACACACACCCATCATCTGTCACTAATAGTATGTGAAGCAAGCATCAGTATCTACTCTAGTCATGAGGCCTTAATTGTAAGTCAGTCATTGTGGTGGGATTTATTGGTATTTTTAGATGTGAAATACTGGGCTATAGCATGGAGAGTCCTTCGTGCCTCTAAGCACCTTGCATGTCAGGGCTGGAGGGCTTCCCTTCCCCCACTATACATCCAATATACACATGAACCCAACGACCCCTCTCCTCAACATACACAACAGGCTGTGTGTCCTTGTGTGATCAACAAACCTGTCTTTGAGCATTTTTACCATCTATAGTCACACAGTAACCTCATCACCAGGTGAGCAAATTAGCCCCTCCTTTTGTCAAAACACAATATAGTTAACCTTTGGTAATAGTAAACCAATGGGGGAGGTTTCTGTTTGTGTATACGTAATAGACACCAAGTCGATGGAAAAGGCTTACCTCCCCCCAATGCATTCCTCTGCAGCACATGAACCTCCTCTGAGTTCATGGGTGCTGACGACCACCCCCCTCATTTCCATCTCTCCATCTCCCATCCCCCACCTGGAAACTGTATGTTTTTTTCTCTCTCTCCATCCTCTTTTCGTTCCCCTCCCTTGTATTGACAGACTTGAGAATTCAATAACACGTTCTGTTTTAAGCCTAAGCCAATGGATGGAGCTTTTAATGATGAACTGGGTCAAAGTGCAGATGCACCAAACTGGTACTTCAACGAGTTCATAATTTGGAGAATTGGGCCATGCTCATCCTGGGCTATGATGCACCTCCCAAATAAAATAAGTTATGTTGTGTTTGAAGTTACAATAAGGCTTTATAGATATAGGATACCGTTGAAACATGAGTCCTCAAGTGACATAGAGGGTATAGGTCAATGCAGCTGTATGATGAGCCTGCGGTGGTATGGTTTATGTCAGAGAGAGCTTTATTTCTTTCAATCATGTAGAGTATTATATTTTTAATGTTCCTCTGATGTCTTTAGCTGGAGGACACATGCAGTAAAGCCTTCCTCACAGTGAAAGCATGCAGGAGTTCAGGTATAGTCTAACAAACACACAGGTGTGGTGAAAGGTAGATGCCACAACAGAAATCTGATCCACCTGAGGGAAGACAGAGGGCTAAAGACAAACTAATGTAAACTGTCTACCCACTCGCTCTCTCTCTCTCGCTCTCTCTCTCTCCCTCGGTGTGTCTGCAGAGGCCTAGCCCCGTATCAGATTTCACCCGGAAACCAGGACAGCTGGGAGATAATTACACACTGCTGCCTCTCCTCTCTCACGTGCGCCGCACCTGTCTGTCTGCCTGGGTGTCTGTCTGTCAGCATCTCTCTCCCTTCTCTTTCCTCACCCTCCTCTCTCTCAACTACATTCATTCGTTTCTATTACTGACATGAAAGTTGAACAATTTTGACAAAGCAGAAAGGTAAAACATCAACAATGTTACATCAAACTCCCTTGCCTGTGTATTTGCATGCTGCTGCATGTGTGCCTCAGTGACTGGACAGTAGAGGATCTGGTCTCTCGCCCTCTCTCTGTTCAATTCAATTCAAATATGCTTTATAGGCATCTCTCTCTCTCTCTCAATAATTTAATTTATTTATTGCTATGACTGTCTATCAGAAACAGTATTGCAAAAATGTAAATTTTAAACAACAAAACCACAGTTTATACATTCTTCTCATATTGAGGTGATCGATTATTTGGTTTGAAAACTATACAATAGCCCAGTACATAATTATCAATATCTATACTAACATAGAACAATTCCAAAATGTTATCCACCCCTATCAATTCAGTTCAATTCAAGGTGCTTTATTGGCATGAAATACAAAACTTAAATTAAATTGAAATTCAAATGACAGTAATCAATGACAATCAATCAGTAATCATGACAGTGACAATGAACATTAAATATACAACTGATATGTCATCAAATTAGTAAATACAACCATGGGTTATTGTATTTACTAATTTATATTTGTTGTTGTATTAGTAAATACAACAATTACCTATCTCTCTCTTACAAGTGGTCTTATATTGAAATGGGGGTGATGAGATGGACTAGTCGGCACTTTCATAGCTGTCCCTCGTTAGCAGTCATGGACCAACCAGTCTTCAGCAGTGCTCCGCCTCATGTAAAACATTAGTTGTGGTGATACAGGACAACAATACGTTTTAATATATTTTGACCTTCACAGCATTAGGCTACATATACGTTATGAAAACAAACGCAGTAACGTCGATAAAAACCTGCCGTTTTCCATCTTGTGCCAGCACCGGTTAGCCGAAGCGTCTTTTCCTCCGCTCACATTTGCGGAGCGGAGACATGTGTTCAGCCGTATAAACAGAGGGCTGTTCACATGTCGGACTGATGCTCCGGTGGAGATTTGTGAATGAAACCACACGGCCACGCCCCTTGCAAATCTACGACCAATAGTATTTGAAATAGAATTCTAACCACGCCCCCCAAGCAGGCCGAGCGACCAATGGGAGGCCGGTAAAGGTTATGTCTGTTGCATAATGTGGCTCAACCGCTTCACGTTTGAGCGGGCCGGTACACGGTGTAGAAAGATGGGGGAGAGAGAGAGGAGATGGAGAACAAATAAAGTCCTTGTGATGAGTGGAAGAAAACTGTGTAGCAGTGGGCTGAGTTCATGACAGAAATGTTCGTCATCAATGAACCGTATTATTATCGATTAAAGATACAGACCTGTGTCATTAGTCATGGGGAGTAGCCTAACAGTTAGGCTACTTGCGGGATGTCAGTGATGAGACTACAAAAATGGTAGCTGTAATCCATTAGGTTGCAGATAGACCGTTGAAAAAAAGTAATCCGGATAAATAATAAGAAATAATGAAATAGCAGTAATCTTTGTATCAGATGCTAGATTAACACCATTCAAATTACAATATATAAATTGGAATTAACTATTCGTTTAATTTCATATTCTGGATTTTGAGAGAAAAATAATAAAGTAACCGAAATTATCACAATTATTTTCTAAATTTGAGTAATCCAATGGATTACTAATTGGAATAGGCCTACAAATACATATTCGTAATTAGTCATCTGTTAATAATCATTCTAGATCGAAAATTAAATGTAAAACCAACTACAAACACATCTATGTATGTATGTAGGCTATATGTATGTATGTATGTATGTATGCATGTATGTAGGCTATATGTATGTATGTATGTGGGCTATCTATCTATCTATCTATCTATCTATCTATCTATCTATCTATCTATCTATCTATCTCATGATACTAAATCCATCCACCTAGTCATCCATCCATCCAGCCTCTAAATAGATATTTCTTTTGCTAAGCACAATAGAGTAAGTTCATTATTCTAGAGCACTCCAGTGTTGCAACTTTCATAGTTTTATTTTAATATTTAAAGTCGATCCTTGACTCCAATGTGTGATGTAATCTAGATCAAGAGACACTTGGCTGGATTGCCTCTCGTTATAAGGAGTCAGAAACCAGCCCACGAAATGTCACATGGAGAGAGCTCCCCCTAGTGTTCAAAACCGACCAAGTCCTTCATAGTATGAAGACTAAAATTCAGTTTATGTAACCTTTTTGACTGAGACATAAGCTATAAGCACAAGCAACTCTAATCCTACATCTTTTGCAATTCATAGCCAGTCTTTGTACAGACTACAACAAAACAGAAACATTGTTCTCCATAAAATGATATATAATCCTTTATAATCCTCAGATATTCTTAAAAGAAACAGGGGGAAAAAGTCCTGTGAAAAGACATTACATTTTAGGGGATATTGGCTATTGTTACAGCTATGGTAAACAGTAAAGAAAACAATGTGACTATGAGAATAAAGATGACAATGACTCCTGAGAATAAAGATAAAGATATATAAATGGAGAGAAAATATATTAAACATGAATTCATTTTAAATTGGCTTTTGCTTACCCATGTGAAATGTCTTGTCCTCTTCCCTTCACTCTGTTGCTCTGTTTGTCTCACTTCTGGTCCATAACTATTTACTGAAAGACTAATGAGGGCCGATGAAGTTTATTGTCAAACTGAAACAATGTCCCTTCACCCATTACTAATGAAACAATTAGTCTACTTTATTTGTTGCTTGTTTATTTGAAGCTCAGACCAATTTAGCAACTCAGACACTTCTTGTCTCATTCCCCCTTTCTCTTGCCATCTCTGCATCACTTTACCCCTCGCTCTTTCTTATTCACTGTCCTCACCCCCGACACTTTCCCTATCCCTATTCTCTACTCTGTTATTTCCCATGCTGTACCCCCCCCCCCCCAACCCCCCCCACTCCACCCCCCAGGCTTTCTCAGCCCCACATTGTCTCTCTTTCTCTCTCTCACCCTCTGTTGTGTCACCCTCCCCTTTCAGTAACTAACACTGGACTCATTCCCAATCACTAGTCCCTCTTTGCACCCCCTTCTCTCTTTGCTATCTTGGCTCTCTCTCTCTCTCATCTCTCTCTCTCTCTCTTTTCTCTCATACTTTCTCTCTCTCCATCTGTCCCTTGCTGCGACCTGCACTGGTGTCCTGTGTGCCAGAGTGGAGCCAGCATGTAACATACACACTCTGCCTGTTAAAGTGAGCTGTAGCAGGTGGGATCGGTGGACCCAGTCTCTCTCTCTCTCTCTCTCTCTCTCTCCCTCTCTCTCTCTCTCTCCCTCTCTCTCTCTCTCTCTCTCTCTCTCTCTCTCTCTCTCTCCCGCGCTCTCTCTGTTGCTCTCCCTCGCTCCTCATCTCTCTGTCTGCTTTCATTCATTTCTGTGTATGGGCGAGGAGGGCTAACATGGACTCTTTGGGTCTTTTTCTCCCTCTCATGCTTCTGTGTTGCCAATGGACAGCTGTCCCAGCTGCCGGTAAGATCTTAATTAACATAATAATCAGCATCATGTGAGGTTTTTTTTTTTTTTTTTTTGGTGTGTTGTTGTTGGTATTGTAGAGTGTTTGGGTGTTTCAATGTGAGCCTCCAAGCCGTAGTAAAATCCATAAGTAGTATTTGAGGAATGTAGATGTGCGTTGACAAGTGCATGTTAATTAGTTATAACAGGATGGTATTAGGAACAACAATGGTTGCACATATGATATTAGAAGTGATGCCGACATGACATATTGTAGTGTTAAAGGAAAAACATGATTCATATGGCTTATTTCACAGATATGACACCTTTTTACAGGGCCAATGTCTGGGTGAAAGTCAAACTTAGAATCACTGTGGAGTAAAAGAACAAGAACTGGGTGAAAGCAGAGTTTTAAGATTTTCTCTTTTATTCTTTTTCAGAGGAAACTTACTGGACCTACACTGGTAAGTGCAACTGAATGCAACTGAGATACAAAACTAACCTAAGAACAATCTGTGTGTACGCTTTCTTTTCACCTGACTTCACTGCTTATGTTAACCCTGTATCTCTAAATCATTAGGACTATGATAAAAGCTAACTTCGGTACATTGTGCATAATTCCCTGGATCTCCCACCCCCTTCTCCCTCTGTTTTCCTCTCCCTCTCACTCTCTGTCTGTATTAGTTACAGTTCACCAAGCTGGCATGAGCGAACAGTCACACAGAGACGATGAAGGTTTAGAGAGAGAGAGAGAGAGAGAGAGGCAGAGGGGGGAAAGAGAGAGCAGGAAAGACAGAGAGGCAGGTGCACCAGGATGAAGCAGGGAGGCGAGAGGGTGTTGGACAGAGAGAGGGAGATGGGACGGGGTGAAGCAAAAGGATAGTAAAGCAGTGCCCTGTGATTCGGCTGTATTGTTGCAGCACACAATAACCTATGTGTTTATTGTATTGTGGACACACACTGGCGGCCTATCCCGTGGACAATGACATTGTGGGAATGAATGGGCATACACACACTGCCACTCTCTGTATGTATTCAGTCAAAAGCAACACCACTGTACATGCAGAATACACACACCGAACTGTAGTGGCAGTGCCAGGAGCAAACTGGTGTTACACTTTGCCCATGTAGGCTTTATTACATTGTAACACGTGGTGTAATCTCAAAGCAGCAGCCAAACACTCGTGATGCGCTCAGCGATATGTCTCTTGAATTCAGTTGTGTTTGGGCTGTTTTTGTTGGGTGTTTTTTTTTTTTGTTGGAAAACTTGAAGTCGTTGTGATGCAAGTGATTCATCCATACGGTGCATGAATGAGTGAGGCCCGGCACTGGTGTGTGTGAGGCATGTTGTGTGACACAGCATCGCTTGTGGCAGTTTGTTGAGCTGTTAGCCGAAGCGGAAAGACGCTTTTGATATGCACAACATTTTGTCACACGGAAACACTAGAATTAGATGTTTTGAGAGATGCTACTTTCCATGTGAGATGTGAGGTACAGTGTTATGTGTGTAGCGAGGGAAAGTCTTACATTGTTTCTCCATCATGGGCCATACAGCTTTTTGTCTCTGCTGTGAGAGTGTGAGTGTGTGAGTGAGTGAGCGAGTGAGTGAGTGAGTGAGTGAGTGAGTGAGTGAGTGAGTGTGTATAGCTTTGTTCCTGGCTGTATTCAGGACAGAGACAGCATGCTATGAGAGGTAGAACAGCACAGAGGGTCAGAATTTTCGGCCTCTGGTTGCCATGGGGACCTCCATGGCGACCAATGGCAGGGGCGCGGGACACACTTTTGAAGTTCGGTTTGCGGTGCGGGGCTGTGGCAGTGGAGTGGAGCCGGGGGTCGGGGGTAGGGAACAGATTAGAAGTGCGAGGTGGGGGGTGCAGGCATGGAGAGAGGGGATGTGGAGTGTGTATGCATCACTAATGTAATGTAAAATCTGTGTGTGTGTGTGTGAGAGAGAGAGAGAGAGAGAGAGAGAGAGGTGAATTAGGGGCATGACTGTATTTATAGAGGAAAGTTGTGTTATGAAATATGAGTCCCATCCTGACCATGGTCCATGGCTTAAAGATAGTACATACTATCTTACCTATTCGTTTTTGTTGTTTTTTTCTTGTCCTTCCACATAAACATAAGCATGTGATAAAAAAGAAGTGCAGACAGACACACAATTGGATATTTGCTTTGTTTTTTTCTAAAAAATGTGGCGTGTGTGCCTCTTTTCTCCAGCCGTCCTCTCCTCGCAATTCAAATTCAGATTCTTTCACTCACTTGTCACTCTCTCTCAGACTCTTTATTCTAACTTTCTTTTATTATTCAATTGCGCAGACCAGTCTCCTTTTACTCAGCATACCAGTGCCTCACTCACTCTCCCCTCTTTCACTTTCACTTGCTGTATCTTTCTCTGTCTGTCTACCTTTTCATTTAATTCTTTATGTTTAATGTGCCTGTGTTTGTAAAAGAATGAATGAAGAGTTCATTGCAAAATGCATCCAATATATCTAATTTGGTGGAAAAAAAAACAGGAACCCTAACCCTTCATTAATCGATCTCTAAAATTGTAACCCTCCAATCTGAAAAGTCTTATCTTTTTGTCAGCCATATGCCTAAGTTTCCCTCTATGTTTTAAAAAGTACCATTGTTTAATTTTTATTTATATAATTTCTCATTTCTTTCTTTATTATGTTGTAAGAATGGGTGTCAGGTTTTGTAGTGGATATTTCATTCAGGAGCCAAACTCTTCATTTCCTTTTTTTTTTTTTTTTTCATATACTATTCAGATGATTCTCAAGCAGTTTAAGAGCTGATAAAACTGTAATACATGGTTTTGTCTTCTGGTTATGACTAAACAAACGTTAGAATGAATTTAGCCATTTTTACAAGTGCAGCTTAACAAGTCATTGAGTCTCATATTCACTCCAAATTATTTAACATTAATGGTGGCTAAACCAAGCATTTTAGTTCCAAATTGTTCTTGGACAACTTTCAGATTAATATAATATAAAAAATAGGAAGCTTATCCATTAATATTAATATCAGTATTAATATCAGTATTTCCCACTGCACTTGTACCTGAGGACATCAGGATAATATGATCTGGTAGAGGAAGATTAAGGCTCAGTTTACACTCTACACATTGTTATTGTTGTGGTAAAAAAGTTTAAATGTGCAGAACAGGTGTACAACTAACTAACTGGATCACATCCTTTTTTTAGCATGTTGCTGGTAATTATTTATTTTCTTCATGGGAGGTAGACGTCACCTGCATTTAGATTTCCTTTTAGATTTTAGGCATCTAGCTGATACAACAGAGTTCAACAATAGATGAAGCTTATGGAGACTGTATCTGTGGTTATAGATAACTGCACCCCTCCATGTGTTTTTTATTTTTTATTTTTTTTTGCCTTTATTGAAAGGTAGTAGAGAGACACAGGAAGTGAGGACAGAGAGAGGGGGGGTGACATGCAACAAAGGGCAAGGATGCACAGGCATAAATAAACTTTCACACTGGCCAGAGGTCTTGTACCTAAATGTTGGCAAATAAAGACGCAGCAGAGATGAATGCTGCTTGCTAGGATCTCCATATATTTATTGATTTAGTAATTTAAGAATTTCAATTTTCCCTGTGCCATCAGCGCTTTTTGGTGTACCCTTTGCCATATTTTTCAAAGAGAGCACTTTTCACCCCTATTACTGCAAGCCTGTGAATAGCTCAGTCATAAATACAACGTCTCGTATAATGACACAGACTTCATTTCCTATTCTAATATTGTTTGACCCCAAAATTGTACACTCTGGATATGTGGATACCTTCAGCTGTACGAGTAAACTTTGTGCTTTTTATTTACGCTCCACACGTGGAGCCATGGACCTGTGTAGCACACCGAGGAACACTTTTCCTGCATAATTAGAGATTGACCAATGGAAGCTTATTAATGGATGACCGGGAGCCAGCGGGCTGTGTGATTGGTTGACATCACTGTTTCTGTCTTTCGTCTCCCCAGGCTTGGTGGGTCAGTCTGAGTGGTCGCAGTATTTCCCAGACTGCGGTGGTTCTTCCCAGTCTCCTGTTGACGTGGTAACCACCCAGACCAAATATGACCCCAGTCTGACGCCTGTGACCCCGCTGGGCTACAGCCAGCATGGCAACAAGCCGTTCACCCTCTACAATAATGGACACACAGGTAACTTTGGCAACCACCTCATCTCCAGCTGACACGCTCTCAGGTATCCTAGCAACCTGACTGTCAGTCTGTTGATACTCTACAGCGTCCTCACAGGTAGCCTGGCAGCAAAGTCATGGCGACTTTTTGCTAAGGCCTTCGCCAAATTCAAGTGATGAGTAAAGATTTTTAAAAATCTTTATATTCACACTTGTGTAAATTTCTGTTCTCTTCAACTGCCTGCCTATTATTTCTTGTCCAGTTTTCTTCTCTTTCCCCTCTGTCTGACTCAAGTCAACTCTGTTCTTATTGCCTTCCCTCCATCAGTGGTGATTGATCTTCCAGACTGGATGGGGCTGGGGGGGCTGCCCTGGCTCTTCACAGCCGCACAGATGCACCTCCACTGGGGCAGCGGCGGCCCGAGCCACGGGGGCAGTGAACACACCATCAACGGACAGAGTGCAGATGCAGAGGTACGTTTAAACACGGGTGTGTTAGCAGTAAGCAGTACAAGACAAATCAACACCGGGCCTAAAGACCAAGAGTAAAGGGAGGTGGAGGAAAACTGGTGTGATGATACTCCGCTGTGCTTTTCTGCAGGATGTAACATTTTACACTAAAAGAACAATTGAAGTTTGCATCTTGTGATTGTGACATAATTCTTGGACATTATTTGCATTGGCTTGAGGCAGAAAAGAAATGAGATCTAATGCAAAGTGCGGGTCAAGATGCAAACCAAGTTAAATCAGATATGAGTCTGAGACAAGATTGACATTTTCTAACTGCAGACCGAGACCAAACTCAAATCTACAGGCCTTGTGTTCGTCTAGAGAAGAAGAGGAAAATATATTCGGCATACCTATAAGTAATAATCTTGGTGATGTGTGTGTAGGTGAAGGATCTAAGGATGCAATGTTGCTGAAAGGAAGAATAATATTTTGTTGCTGAAATTAATAATATGACAGTGTAGATGTGCCGAACATTATATCTAAAGGAGTAATACAATGATCAGAACCGCTTTATTTGCCAAGAACTTTGACTTTGAGATATTAGTGCAGGGACTGACGACTAGTAACATAAATACACCACACAGGACCACACATCCAGGGCCATGGGACAGTGTAAAACAGACATATCACTTTACAAATAATAGATTCAGCATTACTGTGTATATTCAGGGAAAACAAGTAAGAGAGGGGCATGTGCTGTCTAGATGACTCTAATCTGTTTCCACAACAAAATTCCTAACATTTGGATATAAATGCTGTAAGTGAGCATTAATAGTAATCAGATTTATACTAATTAGATAGAGGAATTAACAGCAGATTAAAATATAACAAAGGTCTGATGGATTAGAAACATATTTCAACTGGACATGCCTCACAAAGTGGACAAAAAGTCATTTTTGGGACGCATGCTTAGGTATTCATATGAGAGCTTAGTGAGGAAAAACTGATTTATTTTGAACTATAACTCATTAATGCTTTAAGATACAGAGTTCAAGTATGTTGACATAGAAATAAAGACAAAGAAATTAATGACCTCATTATCATAACTGATTATGTTTAATATATCAGGTGATTATGGCGGGACATTTAGTAGCTCAACTACCTCTTGTTTGTTTGCTTGTTTCTTTTTCTTTCTTTTTATTCTTTCATTGTATGTACCACTCTATTGCCACATCTTTCTCTCTCTCTCTCTCTCTCTCTCTCTCTCTCTCTCTCTCACACACACACACACACACACACACACACAGTTCTAGTTTGGATGTGGGATACGTAGGGAAACAGCACGCTAAAATTCATCCAATTCGGTGTAACGCTGAGAGAGGGATGAAGGGATGGAAGAAGAGCAGGGAAAGAACATGGAAACACTGTTGTTGATAGAAAGACAGGAAGACCAAGAGATAAGAGATAAAGCCAGACAGCGATGGCATGAACTTTGGAGGGAAGGATGGGGACAGAATGGAGAAGAAGGAGAAGGCTCAGCACCTCAGTTCCTGCCCATCTGTCACTGTCCAGGTAAGCCAGCATGCCGGCGTCCTCAGGGTGAGTGGTTGGAGCGGAAAAAGGGAGAGGGAAGTTAAGCAGATTAAAGAGTCACTGAAAAGAAAACAATGAAAATATATGAAAGAAGAGAAGAAGACAAACAATAGTAAAAAAAAAAAAAAAGAGAGAGAGCCTGAAATGCATGAGTGGTCTTATTATGTAATGAGACAATTAAGTTCTTTCTCATCCACATCAGTCTGCTCACTCGTTATTTCTCCTCGGCCGTTCTCTCATGTCAGCACGCAGCCTTCCCTCTCTCTCTGTCTCTCCCTCCCTCTGTTTTTCTCTCATTTTATCCATCAGCAATGAGAAGGATTCTCGGAAGAAAAGCCAGCGCAAGTGTTGCTTTCTCTTTCTTCCCTTCTCTCTCTTTCTCTCTCTCTCTCTCTCTCTCTCTCTCTCTCTCTCTCATCAGTGTGAATGGACAGACTAACTGCTCTTCCTCTCCACAGCTACATGTGGTGCACTATAACTCGGAGCTCTACCCCAACATATCCATGGCTATGACCCAGCGGGACGGCCTGGCTGTTCTAGGAATTCTCATTGAGGTGAAAACACTAAATACTATTACAGCCATACACAAAAAAAAGCATTAAAAAAGAATTGACAGATCAGATCAGCTGGCTCACTGATTCTTTGATTTTGATAAATGTAATGAGCAATTCAAGGTTGTGTTTTGGTTTTCCAGACAGGTGAGGAGACGAACCAGGCGTTTGGCAGCATCCTCAACTACCTGAGCCGCATTAGACATGCAGGTGAGACTGCTAAAAATATATGAACCAGACATAGTGTCAAATCTGTCCTTGTTGGGGTTAATTTACAATTCAAGTCTAATTCATTTCTTTGTTAACAATTTTGTGTTTATTAATTTTATTTTCTTCCAAATTAAAAAATTGTCAAATGTTGAAGTCCATAGTGAACAGCATGGGCCTTTTCATCACTACTTATTCATTTACAGTTTCTGTTTCCATTTTGGATTGATTGAATTGATCGATTGACTAAGATGATACCTGGCCGTAGCAGCTTCATGTTTTAAACTTTACATACTCTGTTTCTTCCTCCTTATTCCCTACTGGCAGACCAGAAAGTGTCCATCCCAGCCTTTGACATCCAGGACCTGCTCCCTACGGATCTGGGACGCTACTATCGCTACAATGGCTCCCTCACCACCCCGCCCTGCTACCAGAGCGTCGTCTGGACGCTCCTCCACGAGAGGGTTCAGATCTCACAGGCACAGGTGAGGCTGGGGATGGGGGTGGATGGGGATACTGGGTCGGTCAGTAAGAAACAGCTCTTCTAATCCAATGCAGCCTTGATTTGTCCTACTTTTACACTGTAAAAACTCATACTGCAATTTAATGAAACCATCTCAACTTGAATCATTAACTCAATGTGTTTGACAGTATCAACCTACAATTGCTAGTTAGCTTCATAAGTCATGCGTTCATGACATGAGACTTAAAACTGTTGAAAGAACATCTTACCACGCATTTACTAAACGGATTAATGCTGCGCTCACGTCACGTCATATCGGAAGAAGCGGGAGAACAGGATAATATCTCCTTGCTACTACTTCCCAGTAGGCAGCTCGTATTTATGGTAAATTCAATATGACATGAATGCAGCATATGAAACATTGTTAGCTTAGCATACTTCCCAGCATGCATTGCATTTGCGTTACCATTCCAGAAACCCCTCTTTCTTATAGAGACTTATATATATATGTTAGACTTATGTATATACAGGTCTACTTATGATAAAAATAAAAATAATGACAACCATGATGAAAATTAGTATCCAATTCAATCCGTACCCCAATACTCTCTTGGAGCAGCAGTTCTCCTCTTTTGCTAACATTAGTGCAGAATTAATTGTTACGCATACGATAAAATGATTCTGTAACTCATGAACAACTGACATTAATAGTCTACTTAGTGACAGAATAAGTAACACTGGAATGCAGTTCATCCATCTAGTGGATTCAACTAATAAACACTTGTCAGCATGACTAGACATTTGCTGATAGACCTTATTGTCTTAGGTTCACTTAGGTTCACCTTTACTACATTGGAACAACTGATTAACTTAACCATTCTGTACTATTTCAGTCCACTTCCAATTTACAGGCAGCAAGGAAACTTAAGTTGTTAAGTGGAATAATGTTTAATATTTTTTGGAGTGTAACTGTTCTTCCCCTCCCTGGTGCAGCTGCTGAAGCTGGAGACGGTGCTTTACTCCAGTAAGGCCGAGGATGCAGACCGAATGCTGCTGCAGGACAACTACCGCGCAACACAGCCGCTCAACCACAGGGCCGTCTTCTCCTCCTTCACCGCAGGTTAGAGAGAGCGAGGAAGCAGGAAGGGGAGAGCATTTGAAGAGTTTTGTTCCAAAATGAAATATCCACCAGTTAAAAAAAAACAAAAAACAAAGTCACCCACTCTCCCATATTGACTGCTGACATGAAAATTAAGCACATTGTGGGTTAGTACTGAAGTTAGGAGTCATCATAAGACATTTGCTTATAAAATGGTTCTTTTTGGAGGACAGAATCATTTATGTCTTTTAAATATTGCCCGATTAATTTCAGGTGGCAACATTTTTCCAAAATGGATACATAGTGTTTTGGAATGAAACCCTTCATTTACAATTAATATATTCTTAGAATTTGTGTGTTTATCTTTTTTCAGATAGCACAAATGTGTAGTTGCAAAAGGTCACAGCCAGTCTGTGAACTTTAGTGTTGTACCCCTATGGCAGCGTTACATCAGTGGAGTACAAAGCCAACATGTTGACCACAAACCTCACCACAATAACAGGCCAGTGGGTGGGCATGTAGGCCACGGTTAGCAATTAGCGTGAGCCATGCAGAGAGCAAAAAGTGGAATGTGGGGAGAAATGTGGGAATATTAAGGATTACTGGTGACTCTGTGGGAGAGAGAGGGGCACAGGGAGTGCAGAGAGAGAGAGAGAGAGAGAGAGAGAGAGACAGGAAAGGGTGAATAAGTGAGGGGAGCTGTGTTTGTTTGCAAGCTGATTAGAAAAAGGATTTGCAAAAACTAAACACTGACTCCATTGTTATCACGCGAGTCTAACAGGGAAAAAGGGAGAGGAAAAAGAGAGATAGAGAAGTGAAAGAGGGAGACAGAGTGACAGACAAAGACAAAGGAGAAAGAATTTGTGTGAAGTGCTCATTGTAGTGAGTGATTGAACTGGAAGGGCTGTGATATCAACATTGTTTTCAAAGGCAGCAGGACTGAATAGACATTTAAAACACATTTCAATCAGCTGAACATCAAATTCTGTTGAGATAAACCAACAAATACAAATCATCTGTCTTTTGAACTGTGACAGACTGGTGAAATCTCCTGTGATTCTCCTCTAATGTTTTACTCAATCTTTTATCTGTTGTAGAATCAGGGAAGGAGCTCACTTCTGGTAAGACCAAGATGTGTTGTTTTTGCAAAAAGGTTATTGTCTGACCCTGATGTTACTGATGATCACATCACTATTTTGGTAATGAGTACTATTTTGGTATTATAATTAACATAGCGCTATATTTTTGGAAATGCTTGTGCCTAATTTAATAATAGAGATATTTCACTGTTCTCCCTTTCTCATCCTCCACATGTCTCTGTCTACAGGTGAAGTCACTGCTATAGTGATAGGAGTTATGTGTGGCTGTGTAGGTCTAGCAGTCATCATTCGCTTCATTGTGAAGACGATACGGTAAGACACCATGCTGTTTTACACCATGCAGTGGCCTGTTTGCCATTCTGTTTCTGCTCTAACAGTGGCTACAGCCGACACCGGCCACCAGCCTGCTGTTGCACTGGTCTAACTGGGCTACCTGCAGAAACTGTGGAAATTGTCATTTTCTAAGATCCAACATGGCACCCAATCTCTTCTCATTCTCTATTCTATCTCTTGGCAGATTTTTTACACTCCTCCGCAATGAAACAGTCGTGGTAAACAGGTGGCATACCTGACCCCATTACTGACAACAAATCACAACCTGCACTGACTGTGTTGCCTGTGACATCTTTAAAAAGTACTACTTGTGCTTGGCAGAGGATGTCCTTAAGCGCTGATCTTGGATCAGTTAGTGCCATGATAAACAAAGGATATACAGAGCAAAGTTCTATATTACTTGAGGCTATTCTGTTTCTAATGGCTGTAGACATTTCTTATCCAATCTACCATTTTATTTAAACATTTGAGATTTATGTTGAAAATCTGATAAACAGAAATGTCAATAAATCCCTAATCTATGCAAGTGTCTCTTTGCTATGTAAGATTTCAGCAAGAAAAAAAAAAAAGAGAAACTGACCCTAGATCAGCGCTGGGGGCAACTTGATCCTCTGGCCTCTGCTGCAATAACGTGATTATGGCTTTATCCAAATACTCTAATTATTTTCTTTCATAATTACCACATAATTACTGAAAGGACCAGGTGGGTTTCCTCTGCACCCGTGTATGTCCAGTGGAAGGTATAATCAAACTGCTCAGGCTGTGATTCTACCTTCCCACTGCTTTGATCAGGGGTTCCCAAATGTTTTCATGTCACCGCTCCCCGAATAGATACACATTAGGCCATGGACCTCCATCTGATTTTGTCAGAGGGACAAAAATCTGAGAGGATTTTTAAGTTGTCGTATAGAACTGGACAACTGTTTATACTATGTCTCGTTCCTATAATCTTCTCTCACTGTCCCATCTTCAAATGCAATAACAGTGAAATTACACTATTCCTCATTTTGCTGGGAGTCCCCCTGGAACCTTGTCGAGGACCCCATTGGGTCCCTGGACCCCACTTTGGGAACCACTGGCTTTCCTAATGTGAATCAGCCCTGTGCAATTACTTTAAAATGTCATCTTCAATCCATCTGTCCTGTGAGAGGAGCGAGGTTTTAAAATACTTGCACAGCCTCTTTGCAATTTTCATTCTGTGATTTGATTCTTCCTGTGTCTTAGTCACGTGATTCTGTCTTTTGATCTCATGACAGCTCTACCTCTAGCTGGGACGTCCTACCCAGTATCCGGCCTGCTCCCATGCCAAGGTCACCCTTCAAAATTATGACCTTTGACCTCAAACCCTTAACCTCACCTTCTCAGTCTTACATAACATTCCTGACCACACTCCTTTGCTCTTAACCATCCATCCAAAATGACTTATCCCCTTACAGTAGCCCCTAACACCTCTATTAGTGTGTGTTAAGGAATTCCAGAGACTGTGAGCGATATGGTCGGTCAACTGAGAATGTAGTGGCTACAGGTTGTTTCCTTTGTTCCCTCTCTCTCTCTCTCTCTCTCTCTCTCTCTCTCTCTCTCTAATCTAATTCTTACATCACATTTTCCTATGGAATCCTAATCCATTCTTTAATCCTAAAGTTTTAGGGGTTTCCCCAACTGATTTGTTGTTTTTCTAGTGATACAGCCTAACACATTTCTTCCCTCTCCTAGTTTTTTAAACCTGACTTTCCTGCTCATCTATTCACTTGCTTCCTTATATTCTATACTTATTCAATCATGTCATCACAGACAATTCCTAATAACCTATTTGTATTTGAGTATAATATATGCATAACGTAGTCTTGGTAGTTTTATTACACAAATGTGTTTTAGTTCTTGTCGTGCACACAGTGATTTTACATTACAATTCCTGCAGGCCTTTCATTCACGAACCATGCAAAGTTTTATGAAAAAAAACACATTTTTTGGATGACATTTACACTCATTGCAAGGCCGCACACCTTCTGCGTATTCTTTGGCAAATAAGGACCTCTGCTGGATAATATAACAAACTACACTGACACCAAGAAATCAGCTGTTGGGACTGTTTGGCAGTGTTTGGGCTGTCAATTGTATTCACTGTGGTGACTGTTCCCTCTGATGTTTCAGGACAAAGGAGCCAGAGAAAGAGAAAGAGCAGAAACAGGACATGGCTCTCAATTCGACCTCTGAAGCAGGACAGAAAGAGGAGCCGTCGCCGTCTCTCCAGACTGAGCCCTAGCTGATCTCAGAGCAGCATGAGAGCACTGTCCACCTCAGAGCCATAGTCATACAGGCCTCGTCCAGACACTCGTGCACACATGCCTCCTCCCTCCTGTCGTTGGCGTTATCACCGATCCATGTCTCATATTAGAGGACTGAAAGCAAGGCAACACATTTTTTTCACTGATCATTTACAGCAGGTAGCAGGAAAAGCCAATTTCTAAAGAGCGAGGAAGGGAAGTGAAGTGGAAACCGGGCTGTTCATCTGCTCCCCTGCAGAATCAGCCAGACATTTCTGAGTTTGCACTAGGAGCGCTTGGTGTGTTTGCTGGCTCTGAGTCCTATGTTTGCCTGTGCAATGCCTTGGATGCATGATTTGTCTTGTAAATACTTTGTGGAATATTTTGTTTCTGCTACTATTTTATCTTGTTCATCCTGCCTTGAAACACAACCACACTGTATGAAATGTAATAGACTTTTGAAATGTTTGCCAGTGAAAAATACCCAATATAATGATATTATTTTCTATTGCTCTAGGACTTCAGCATTGTAACACATTGGCATGAAAAAGCATGGGAGGTCCTAAGAAGTGAATAACTAGCGAGGTCTAAAGGGGATTTGATATACATGTCAAGTGTTGTTGGTATATACTGTCCAAATGTTATGGTCCTGGACACAAATCAACAGATCACACATATCTTGTAATTGGAGATATTTCTGTAGGTGTGTTCATTCTGTTAATAAGAGGTTTTGGCACCATATGTCTTTGAGTCAGCCTTGTTTGTATACTTGTTTGAACTCTGCTGTAAATAGCTCAACATGTGCACCACATTAAAAAACTTGAATGGCAAGCCCTCCTGCTTTTTGTATTTGGTCCATTGAGAGAGAGAGAGAGAGACGGAGAGAGAGAGAGGTATGGAAGCCCATTTCCGCCAGTGTGATGAAAAAAAAAAGATCCTGTAAGTCATTATAATGAGAAACTTTCTCAAAATAATGACTTAGTATCGGGGGCTGGGGGGTGACTTTGTTGGGTTTTTTTTTATCTTGACCCTCCCTGGAGCTACAAATATTTTTCCTTGAGCCTCCCTGAGTGACTGGGGGAAAATGCATGACCCTCCTCAGTGAGCATTTTTCCATTGAAAAGACGTTTAAAAAATGACTATGTTCACCGGTGAAAAGTCGTTCAAAACAGGTTTAAAAGTTAAAGTTTTTTCACCGACTGTTTGAAGACGTTGATTGAACGTTCACATTTAGACCATATTTCACCGGGATATTACACCGGTGAAATATGGTCTAAATGTGAACGTTCAACGTTCAAAGACAGGAAAAATAAAGGGAGAGAGAGAGATGGGGGGCAAGATGCAACAAAAGCCCACTGTCGGATTCAAACCGCAGATGTTGCAGTCATGAGGTATGCGTTTTAACGAGTAGGCTGCATTTTGCATTAAATATTTTAGTATATAACCCTTAGTATATACACCACTTAACTATGCCAGTGTCAGTTGTAGTCGAAGCTGTACCACCTAAGTACAACCATTTAAAGTTGTATGTCCCTCCCTTAAAACCAAAATAAAAAACATAAGTCCCTCCCCAGTGCTTAAAAAATTATTTGATGTGCCTCCCCCGTTTTGCACCCCCCCCTCATAAATAACGAACAGTCCCTTAGTATCTCAAAATAATGAGAAACTTTCTCAAAATAATGACTTAGTATCTCAAAATAATGAGAAACTTTCTCAAAATAATGAGAAACTTTCTCAAAATAATGACTTAGTATTTCAAAACAATGAGTTAGTATCTCAAAATAATGAGTTAGTATCTTTGAGATACTAATTCATTATTTTGAGATAATTATTTTGTGCGCACAAGATAAAAAAATATCACCTTGTGCACACAAGTTATTATTATCTTGTGCGCACAAGATAATAACTTGTTCCCACAAGATAATTAACTTGTGCGCACAAGATAAAAAAATATCACTTTTCGGGACTTTAGGGGCTCCTATTATTAGGAGGCTAGATAGACTACTAAGTCATTATTTTGAGAAAGTTTCTCATTATTTTGAGATACTAAGTCATTCTTTTGAGAATGTTTCTCATTATTTTAAGATACTAAATCATTACTTTGAGAAAGTTTCTCATTATTTTGAGATACTAACTCATTATTTTGAGATACTAACTCATTATTTTGAGAAAGTTTCTCATTATAATGACTTACAGGACCGTTTTTTTCATCACACTGGTGGAAATGGGCTTCCATACATAGAGAGAGATCACGTTTCAATGGGAAATCACCGCGTCATTCAGCAAACTCCCAAAAAACTTTGGGTGCGCCTTCAGAGTCTGCAAAACGGATATAACGATTACGATAAAGTATGTAAGTATGCTTTACTTCCCTGTTCTGCCTCTCCTCATGACAACAAACCGCTGTTTATATAATTTAGAGAAATGCTGTCTGGACCAATTAGGGGTTTATGTCTCTTTGAGTTTGTGTCATCGAAACCGTCATCTGCAATTCCGCTTGCAGCAACAGACGAGAAATAGATAGATAGCCTAGATAGACAGACAGACAGATAGATAGATAGATAGATAGATAGATAGATAGATTCATTCATATACATACACATTCACTTATAGCTTAAAATATCATTTTAATTAATAAAATATCACAAAATATATTACCAAAAAAGAGGCATTCCAAACCTATTATTTAAAGTAGGCTACATGGTTGCAAATAGCGGGACACGCAGAATCGTTTATCTCGTTACCATGGAGACAGGTAGGCTAACTGTGGTGGGAGTTTTCTGTAATAAAGAGACTTGGAGATGAGAAGTTGTCCTTCTGATATCTTTATTGTCTGCAGGCAAGGCGCAATGCTCACCCAGCGAGTGTGTGAGACAAAGAGCCAAGCAATGAGCTTTGTCCACCCTTCTTATAATCATGTAGTAGAAACAGCTGAGTCATGAGAAGTCTGGCACATTCTTATACTTGAAACATTCTACGATTTGGGTACATCTGTGCAAAACAAAGATAAACGGGCTAGAGTTCCCAGGATCATCTTCACACAGTAGCCATTGTCTCAAGCCAGTGGAAATGTACTGAGAGCAGACAACATAGAAATAAGACAGTGCTTCATGCATAGAGAAACAGAATGGTATAATATAATTTCCACTACACTAACCTACTGGCGAGAAGGCCTTGAAATTCGCTCTGCTCAGACAAACAACTGTAGGCTACTAAACTGTATGAGAGAGAGCTTTTTGACTCACTTTTGTGGCTTTAGCTGTTTTTGTTTCATTGCGTTTTTGCTTGCATTGATGCTTTGTTTGTAGGACTTTTAAAACCTCGCTCCTCTCACAGGACGGATGGATTGAAGATGACATTTTAAAGTAATTGCACAGGGCTGATTCACGTTCGATAATAAATCATATTTTTTATTCATTCTTTGCGTGATTATTTCAGCCAGATATTGAAGTAGGCCTATTTGTTGTTTACAACTAATAATAATAATAATTATTATTATTATTGTCAGTAGTAGTAGTGGTATCTGACATCAGTTGCCTTTGTATAAATTTGAGCAGCACAATTCTGTACAGAATAGCAGTTAAATCAGTTTTAGTCATACCAGATACTATGAACCAGCCAAAACAAATATTAGCCTCTAGTATGGGCCTGGTGCTCTCTTTTGTTGATGTAAATAAAGGCTCCAAGCATTATTGGAAGTTTTATAGACAGACAGACAGACAGACAGACAGATAGATAGATAGATAGATAGATAGATATGGTAAGTTGTACTATGTAGTTGTGTATGTATTTGCACATGACTTCATGACTCCCACATCTCCTTCATCCCTGCTGGCAGCTCTACAACATGAAGCTGCTCTCTGCTCTCCTCTCCGTCTCCGTCTGCCTGTTCATGGCCGGTGCCAACTGGGCCCCCTGTCTGCCGGCTGAGTTCATCGATGGCTACAGCGTCTTCCTGAAGCGCCACCTGTCCTCTGATACCCCGGACAGCCTAAACTATGACGCCTGGGAGGCTTATCTCAAACGCCAGACAGACTGCGACAGGTCCCTCCAGTCCTTCCTCTCCCCTGCCGACAGAGACAGAGTGGAGGACGTCTGCACAGCCACTGCAGGGAAGGTGAAGTCATTTTTTATGAATGTACAGCTTGCATTATTGTGTATTACTGTTTTTCTGCGCTCTTGCTGTCTTGCTTTTTTGTGTTCCTGTTCTCAACCCAGTGTTATTCTGAAAGAGAAGATGTAGAAGTAAGAGACAAAGTGTTGCATTATGTGTTTATATCAAGTGTATAATCTCAATTTTAAGATCAGGCTTGTCATATAATGAAAGACTTGGTCATGCACTGAAGTGATACAGAACTTGACCATGCATGATTTGATGTTTTACTGCTGTCCTCTTCTCCTCATCCATTCTTCTCCTTTAGCAACAAAGCGGGAACTACTGCATTAGCAAAAACAAGTTCGCCTTCATCTCCGTCCACAGTGAACTGAGCACCTGCATCGTCAGGAACGTTACCAGAGTCACCCAGCACATCATCTTGGCCTGTGATATGGTATGCTGCTATGTCTTTATTCACTTAAAGGATAAGGCTGGTGTTTTTTAATGCACTGCTTACCGTCAACAAATCCTATGAAAATAACAAAATCAACAATGCGTTTGCTCTACTCCTGTTACTTTCTGACTTCCACGTACCGTTTTTAGCCGTCAACCCGGAAGTCATTGGCTCCAATTGTAAGCTAAAAACCTTGAAATACACCTCACAACGACATAGTTTCAATTTTAAAAATTGCTAACTGTTACCACGAAAAGTCAGGCTGTTGTAGTTATTACCAAATCAAATTAAAATGGGAACAAATTCTTCATTACGCCGGGGACTATTTTCGGTGCTACGGAACTACTTTCCTGAGATCAACGTGTTTACAGCCGGCTTATTAAGTTGTTGAGGAAAAAGTCGGCTGGCCCGGTGCATCGTGATGATGAAATATGTTGCCCAGAGCAGCAGCATGGCTCTTTGACGTGTTTTTAATAGTTTTTTTAATACAATAGAGTTCTATGGCTGCTGGGACATGGCTTCATTGGGCACCGGCTACATGGACGAGACTTGTTGGCAAAACAAAATCATTGCTGATTTTGCTATTTTCATAGGATTTGTTGACAGTAAGCAATGCATTAAAAAACACCAGCCTTATCCTTTAAGACATACAGGGAGATTAATGATTGAGAATCACACTTTGCTCCTGTCAAGAGAAATTCTCAGTTTAAATATGAGTGATTCTCATGCCTGTGCTTAAAGAGTAACTAAACCCCAAACCAATGGCAATTCCAGTAGCATGCTTTTTACCATTAGATGTCAGGCTTTACACAGATTTGGGTTTGGGGTGTAGTTACTCTTTAAATTGCGGAGAGAAGCCCTGAGGTTAGAGAGGTGGGATTGTGATCAGAGGGGTATGAATATGTGTAACTATATTAATGTGAAGTAGGGTGTTTCTGAAAAAGTGTGTGTGCTCTGAGTTGACAACCCTCAGACCCATGATGTCCAAGGAAGATCTGTTGTGTAATTTCAAAAGATCATGGGCATTGCTCAAAAATTAAGGTTATTTTCCTTAGGTCCTTACTGTAAATGGCTTCTTTACCAGGCTTTGACTATTCAACAGTGCTTCTTTGTTCATGCCCTCCCTTTTTTCTTCCTCCCCTCTCTGTGTCTCTGTAATCAGGTGCATAACGTGTGCCGTCCAACCCATCTGGAGGAGAACCGAGAGCACCTGGTGCCCAGGCAGCAGGACCCAGACTGTGTCAGACCGGGTCCCACCGAAGACCATGGCTTCATGATAAGAGCTGCAGACAGGCTCTGTCTGCTGCTCACTCTGCTGGGACTGGCCTTCTGCTACTTAATGGGCTAAACATGGACACTCTCATCGCTTATGTTTGTAGGGAAAGGTGGGTCAGGGGTCGGGATGGGACTTACAGTATCATACAGTATTATCATTGTATCATTTCTCTTACAAAGCAGACTGGGGAGTGTTACACAGAACAATACTCTGTAGAGCAAGAGAGAGAGAGAGAGAGAGAGAGAAAGTCAGAAAAGAGACACTGAGAGGAAGCTTTCTGATGTTATATTTTGCTTCTGAAAGTGAAAAGGTTTCATTTGAGGATTTTCGCTTTTTGAAAAAGGATCCTGCAACAGTATTTTTGTCTGCTCACAATTTATGACTTCATGATTACTTTATTTGCCATTGTTTTGATACTACTTTTGTATTTACTACTTGTATTGACTGTTTTTTTTTACTTAATACTATCAATTGTGCATGAGTGCCTTGAGGAAAAAAAGCTGTTCTCCCATATTTAGTCTGATTAAACTGAATAAATAACCATACCAACCTGCTATCTACAGTATCTATCCTCATATACAGTATATATATCACATATATATATCACAAAATCTTGCGTAGTTACCAAGGAATGAGTATGGAACAAATCAGGAACGAACTAGTTAACTATTTAGCTAGTTAAAAAAGTTACTTAAGACCAGACTGTTAGATACCATGTTAATGAACCAATATATGATTAGTTCCTGGATATCTGTGAAATCACATAATGACCACTTACTTAATGAATCCTTAACTCTGAATAAGGTACTAAATGGCATGTAAGCAATAACAAATCATTGCTTCCTTATTACCCCCATATTAATTACTATTTTAGTGTCCTCTCAAGTAAAGTAGAGCATCATAGCCTACTGAGTTGTTGCTGGGAATGCATCATTACTTCATGATTATCTTACCATTAGTTACCATTTTTGTGTCCCCTTAAGTAAAGCTGAGCATCACATTATTAACAAAATAAAGAACCTGGTCCTCACCAAAATAATGCAGTTTAATGCTGTAAAGAATAAAACTACATAGTTCCAAATTTAGCCAGCTCATGATTTACAGCATTAAACTGCATTATTTTGGTGAGGACCAGGTTCTTTATTTTGTTAATAATGTGATGCTCTTCTTTATTTTTGAATTCTTCACAGAAATAATTCAATTATTTCCTATCAGACATTGTTGGACAAAATTGACTACTTGGACAGCTTAACTCTATTCATATACATTTATTATTTTTTATTGATTTTCTTAACTCAGCCACACAATTTCCCTAATTTCTCTGAGTTGTTCGCCGCTTTCATCCCGGCGCAGCTGAGCCGGCTGAAGGCTTGGCAGCGTGTGTATGCTTCAAATACACCAAAATACTGGTATTAAAATGGTTAAAAAGCCTATGCAATGGGTAAAAAAAAAGATGCTGCAGGTCGCAGTGATGCGCGTGAGTTGGAGCTGGAACGCGCGCCTGTATGCGGCCAGTGTAGACAATAGCATTGATTAATGGGAGTGTTTCTGTTCCGAGAGACGGACGACTAAAAAATGCATCCAGAGTCCAGGCTATATCACACATACACACACACGCACACACACACACACACACGCACACACACACCTAGCATGTGATATCCACTTGCACATAAATTTTGATTTATTTTACATACATTAGTCATGAAAAGTTTGACTTGTAAATGCATGCATCTACAAGCCTACTCCAAATAGAAATAAAGGTCTACATATAGGCTAAACATAATTTCAAATAATCCAAGCTTCGCCATTCTAACCGATTATGACATCATTGGATGAAGCTGGACTCTGCTCTACCAATCAGAGCCTGTCACAGCTGCACTGATGACATCACAATCAGAATTCTGACATGTTTGGTTGCAGCAGCACAGGGCATAAAAGGCCCCGCTTGAGGTCTTGAGCTTCATACCTTACCACGGTAAGGTATCCTCCCCTGGGTGCTGGTAATGTTGATGCTTGGACCGCGGCAAGAGGCTCTTTTAGGGAACCTTTTTACACGGTCCAAACCAGTGCCTGAATTGGATCAAAAAAGGTGCCAGTACCCTAATTCAGCAGTTGCATGACATGAGCATCACATGTGTCTTGGACATATTTATATTTATACGCATATCTTGGTAATATATCCCACTTCAAATGTATTTTTGTATGCATTTCATTACATACAAATATAATATTGCATATATGCTACAATAAAACCAACTGAAAATCAAACAAGACTGCAGTCAGTTTAGCTGCAAAACAGCTAGTCCTAACCTACCTTGCCATTTAAAAAAAATCAACACAGAAAAATGTGCTGGGTTAGTGCTGTAATAATATCAGAGAAAGATTACATCAGAGAAAGATTACATACTTACAAGTATACAGAAGACTGATGCAAATAGACAGAGGCCAATATTGTCTTTATATAACTGACAGAGACGGACAGAGCTGTCTGTGCATTTTGGAGGTAGTGGCAACAAAGCAATATTGACCTTTTGTTGTTGACAGTCATGATATAAGAAAACTAGCATTATGTAACTTTTTACGCACATTTATTCCTCCTTGGCGCAATAACATACCTTTCATTTGTGCTGTTAGGAATGGTTTGTCTTCTTGGACCCAAATGCAGACACGGACAAAGTGTAAAAGGAAAAGGGGTTTATTGAAGGTAGGAATTAGAGGTGGAGAGACGAAGGCAGGCAGCCGGAGTTGGGAAGATGATCGGGGCTGGGCTGGCCAGCGAGCTGACAAGCTGGCGGGTTAGCCGGCGAGCGATACGGCTGGGTTGGTGTATAGCGAGCTGGCGGACAGGCAGGAAAGCTGGGTGGTTGGCAGATGTGGCGCGGGCAGGTGGAGAGACTCATGGAGGATATCCTGGGCACAGGAGAGACACGATCAACATGAGCAGAACTAGGTACACAAGGTTAGTCCAGACATGAAAGTGTAGAGTGACCGAGAGTGTGTCTACCACGGAGTTGGTGGAACAATCTGGCGACCACTGGTAGGAATGCCGGGGTTGATATACCGGAGGTGATGAGTGATGAGGTTCAGGTGTGTCGGCAACTCAGGAACCCAGGAGCTGGGAAGGAGAGGGAGCCACGCCCACGCCACACACGACATGCACAGACAACACAGAAAGACAAACCAGGGAGGCGGAGACACACAGGGGGCAGGGAACAACGAGAAACACAAGGAAAACTAGAGTCACGGCAAGAGCCGTGACATGTGCTTTTCTTTTCTCTCTCTATTGGCACCTGACCAGTAGTGTTGATGGGACATATTGGCGTTTGATTACCATGAATTTCTTCATGATTGACACTTTAACGGCCCTGTGCTCCACTGACTGCCCTGCTCCATCAGAGCAGAGTCTGATGGCGCTATCAAGTCTATGGCGCACTTTTTTCATACGGAGATACTCTCTTCATTCAACTAAGGCGTACCAGGAGGTGGCGGTACGGAATAAGAAGTAAGGGTACTCATGTGGACAAAAATCAGAAGTGCTGGTACGCAATAAGAAGTAAGGGTACTCAAGTGCCGGTACTCAGTACTGGTGAGTACTGGTCTAAACGCGGTTCGTTGAAGAGGTGGTGGTTGGTACGAACAGACACGGTTTGGTGTGGTCTGGCGGTTAGCAATGGTGGTTCGTTGTCAAATTAGACATTATAGCTCTGGTGAGTTTTGTGTGTTAGAGCAGAGGTCTTACCCAGCCTACGTCAAAGTGTGAAGGCAAAGCTATGATGCATAGGTGTACGTACTGAAAAAGGCGACATCCTGACAACAAATTTTACATGGGTAAGTGTCAACCAGGGGGTTTACTATGAAGGTAGCTAACTGAGTTAGCTGGATTGCTACTTCAATAGCACCCAACTGCAGACCCGGAGAAGCCCCTGGCTAGGCAAGGCAAGGTTAGGGATAGGGGTTAGGGTGAGTGTGCTATGCCAGGCCAGGGGCTTCTCCGGGGCTGCAGCTGCTGTAACACTACAGTAACTGTTGATTTCAGGGGTTGCTTTTATTTTTTCCAGTCTAGGGTGCAACTGCGACTAGCAACTAGCAGCTGTGAGGCATGATGTTAAAATATATGGCCACTTAGGTTACTAAACTAAAATCTTTGCTATCGCTTCTGGGAACTCTACGGCAGTGTATTGATGTCACAGTGGGAGAAAAATAATAAATAGGCATTATATGTTGTTGACTTAACACCATGTGTGTAAAAGATTACTGTGTGTGTGTGTGTGTGCGTGCATGCTCATATGGTATGGATCCATGTAACATGAAGCCATTATATCTAAAATATCTAAACGTTTTGGAACTCCGCAAGCGCACTACATGTCACATAGCCTAAAAGCCTGCAATAAGCCTTGAATCGCTCACCATCCAAACGAAGGTCCAGGATCTACCAGTGATATTCTCCGTACTCTTGTAATTTTCATCATTCATTCAGTTTGTTTGTGATACGGGACATTCACTATCGAAACAACATATGTCATCAATCATCAAGGCCTATACTGCTGCAGCAGTGTTGTTGCTTGCCACTATTGACTAACTACCACCTAGCTTAACGGTACTGCTGCAGCAACAGGAGCAGCAGCGGTAGCACCACTTTCCCTGGAGCCTCTGGTAAAGCTCTTATTGTGGACTTTGACAAGGGCCTACAACCCTATAAGATAAAATAATGCCCTTAGGGAAATTTTTTCTTTTTTTTCTAGTTAATTTTGATAGTTTGGACTGGGTGCCGGGTCTCTTTGTACCAACCACCAGCTCTTCAACAAAATGGGTCTCTTTGTACCAACCACTAGCTCTTCAACGAACCATCATCGCTAACCACCAGACCACACCTTTGGAGCGGCTGGCAGGTTGGCTTCAACGGGACGCGAACCGCGGCTCAATCCCAACCGCCAGACCACTGTTTGTACTAGCTGGCATGCTTGCTTCAGCGGGAGGCGAACCGTGTCTGTTCGTAACAACCACCACCTCTTCAACGAACTGCGTTTGAACCGTGTAAAAAGGTTCCCTAAGAGAGCCTCTTGGCGCGGTCCAAGCATCAACATTACCAGCACCCAGGGGAGGATACCTTACCGTGGTAAGGTATGAAGCTCAAGACCTCAGGCAGGGCCTTTTATGCCCTGGGCTGCTGCAACCAAACATGTCAGAATTCTGATTGTGATGTCATCAGTGCAGCTGTGACAGGCTCTGATTGGTAGAGCAGAGTCCAGCTCCATCCAATGATGTCATAATCGGTTAGAATGGCGAAGCGTAGCCGTGTTCTGATTGGTTCCAACTGAATGCCAAAAATGAGTTTGGATTATTTGAAATGATGTTTAGCCTATATGTAGACCTTTATTTCTATTTGGAGTAGGCTTGTAGATGCATGCATTTACAAGTCAAACTTGTCATGACTAATGTATGTAAAGTAAGTCAAAATTTATGTGCAAGTGGATGTCACATGCTAGGTGTGTGTGTGTGTGTGTGTGCGTGTGCGTGCGTGCGTGCGTGTGTGTGTGTGTGTGGGTATGACTTAAGTCACTTTCAGGGACACACACCAGACTGAAGACCAGTTGATTGGGGACGGCTTGTGCAATTGGAGACAAAAGCCGTGTCCCCAATTGGTAAAAAGCTGATTTTTGGGTCGGTGGTTAAGGTTAGGGTTAGGTTAAGGTTAGGGTAAGGGTTAGGTTTAGGCAAGTAGTTGTTATGGTTATGGTTAGGGTAAGTCTCCAGGAAATGAATGTAAGTCTATGTAAATACCCCAAAAGTGACTTAAGTAGGACTGTGTGTGTGTGTGTGTGTGTGTGTGTGTGTGTGTGTGTGATATAGCCTGGACTCTGGACGTGACTCAGCCGCTTTTTTTAGTCGTCCGTCTCTCGGAACAGAAACGCTCCCGTTTTAATCAACTAGTGCAGTGCCCGTTTAAAACGTGCCTGTCCGGAACGGGCCGATTGCTGCTTGCAGCTTTCTCGAGAACCACGTGTGCCCGTACCGCTTGAGCCCCGCGGCTGCTGTCTGCTTGTTTGTTCAAAGTTTATTAATATTGAACGTGTCACGTGTCCACTGCGCATCCTTGGGTCCCCAGCAATACACCCGCCAAGTGTGAAGTAGATCTATGGTTTAAATCCAGACAGAAACTTCACCAGTGAGACTAAACTGCGCTTGAACCATAGAAGCAGTTTACGGCCTTCCATTGGTTGATTCTGCTACCAATGCTGCTTGTCCTAAGTTTTATAAGTTGAGTCATTACATTCATTTGCAATAGGAAATACGGTCAGATCATTCATTCAGTTTGTTTGTGATACGGGACATTCACTATTGAAACCACATATGTCATCAATCACCAAGCATGCCAATCATATCCCAGCCTCATCCCGAACTGGCCTTGTGTTTGATACCTCTGAACCCAGTGAGTGGGCATCAAATTAACCAGCAAAATTAAAGTTGTAAAATAAAAGCCCTCAAACTGCAAAGGGCCGTAGCATTAGAATCTAACTGGAAAAATAATCCGCTCACTCCATCTCTGTACATGGGATCATTGCTATCATGGTGTTATCCACTGTCTAATGTCATGTTCTAGCAGGTATGCAGCAAAGAAAAAGAATAGAATAAAAAAAGCTTTGAAAGGAAAACTTTAAAAACACAAGAACTGGTCCCATTGTAATGGGTCAGCATTCGCAGACCTGAAAAACTTGCATCTTGACTTGCAATTATGAAGACTTACAGTAAGACTTGACTTGCGACTTGCCCTGAAAAACTTGTGACTTGACTTGAGACTTGTCTCAAGTGACTTGAGACTTGACTTGGACTTGCACCAAAAGACTTAAAAACACCTCTGCTGTGTAATAGCTGGACCATAAACACCTGTAGCCACACACTAATGGTGACTGCTGTTTGAATAGATGCATCACTTCAATAACATTTAGCACACACACACACACACACACACACACACACACACACACACGTTATGGTACCTGTGGGGTGGGGTGGGAATAATAAACTCTGTTGAATAATTTGAATTGTATCAGTCTCAAATTCTCATTAATTATCTTCTGGATTATATTGTAATGTGTTTTTACATTAGCTTGCTCTCATGTGACTTGGTAGATGTGAAAATGTAAGTTAATGGAGCATTACAGATCCACAATACAATGCTAGTGGTCTTTAAACGAGAATGTAATATGTGTGCAGTCATGCACGTTTCATGTAGGATAGTTGGTTGTGTTGATCTTTACTCCATTGTTAAGATTTATGTAGTAACCCTTTTTTCCAAGTAGACACATTACACTGTAAAAGAAAAAATCTATAACTAATAGAGAGAAGGATGGTAAAAAAAATGTTTTAATTGTGTTCAAAACTTAAGCCTAAATATACTGTATCAAGTTTGTCAATTAGCATTTTCCTTTTTTGGTGAAGATGATTTAGTCTATCTTTTACTGTATTCAAGAAAGCTCAACAGTGATGCCAAAGTCTGTAGAATTGCAGGAAATGGATTTAAAATTTGTAAAATTTTCTGGGGGCGGGCCCCCATACCCCCCAACCGTCAGTTGGTCCCCCCAATGTTTTAGACACAATTACGCTACTGATATAGATTAACATTTTATGCAATGTAATATCAAATGTAATAAAATTTGTACTAACAACAATCACCTACACAAATTTAAAACAAAATAACAAACATTTTTAGAGACATCAGAGATAAAAATACAAAAAAATACTAACAAAGTGCATTGAGTTTCAGTCTTTTTAAACACAAACACAACAACATGTACACGTGTGCCATCATTCAAATGTAAAAACAGCCATGACCTGGCAAAACACTGAGCTGTCATAAAGCAGAACAGTTTCAGAGTTAGTAGATACACAGATGTCAAAACTTTTGAGCTACTTAAAAAGACAGCAGCAACTGGTAAAAGATGAACACACAGTGGTGGCATGAGTGACAACTTATTTCAGCTGTAAGTAGCCTCCGCCAGTTTTACAGTTTTTTTGCTTTGATCCTTGCTGAAAAACTTCTCGCCTCAGCGACTTGCCGTAAGTCGGTTTATAGGGAAGCTAGCCCAATGGTACACATAAAAATGTCCGGTGCTCTGACCATCCAGGAACATTGATTTTAATGGGAATGACCGCTCTATCCATTCAAGTTCTGTGGGCTCATCTCATCGTAGCTCTGCATCCAGCCGGTCTCCTTCCTCCACCTACTGTCCCTCATAGTTCTCAACAATCTGCTCCACAATGATCCTAATCCGCATTCAGCTGCCCTTGTCGGTCTCCATCCACCTGTGCAATACAAAGACATGTATACATACATACATACATACATACGTACATACGTACATGTAAATTGATGTGTCACAGTATTCACTTACTGAATTACTTTAATTTGGGCTCTAGACTCGATAGAATTCCTTTCGCAAGCACTGATTGTCATACTCTGTATGTGGTCATCCCTAAAATGGATTAATAAAAGCATCAGTGAGAATAGTAAATGCATCAGATCCATGAATACATGAGTTGCGCTTATAACATTTGACTAAAACAGTAGTGAAATAATGTCAGATACAGAAATATATAAACAGTCAAGAGCAAAACTGAAGAGCAAAGCTATTTCATAGGATTCAACAGTTTCAATGGCAAAGGCCCAGTAATTTTACTTTGTCGTTTTGAAATAAGTAGAAACAAAACTAGTCAGTATATGGCATAGTATATAGTTTGTTGAAATATCTACAGAGGTATCATTTCTTAGGGCAAACACTTGCCCTTGGTCATCACTAAAATGGTGAATAATGGAAAAGCCTTAGGCATCAGTGAGAATAGCAAATACATCCCATCCATCAATATCATATAACATGGGCTTATAACATTTGACAAAAACAGTAGTAAAATTATGTTGTTAAAAAAATGTAGTGTTTTGTTTTTCTCCCCTCACTCCCATGGTCATGTTTCATAGAATAACAGTTTCAACAGCAATGGCCCATTAACTAAACCGTATCATTTAGACCTTGCTAGTGTTGAGGAAAATCAGCAAAACTCGGGTTAGGAGTATCCAAAGTATGGCCGATTTATTGCACATGCATGCATGGAACAGTGTACAGAGCAAAAGGATCTCACAAAGTAGACTGCTGCTCTTCTGAGGTGGAGCAGCCAATTTCTACAGTGTAACAAACAAGAGCATCGCCTGGCCATCTGAGACCACTCGACTTTGCAAAGTGATAATTTCTTAGCAGCTTGAGAACAAAGACAGACTGTGAGGAATCGGGAGTAACACATGTCTGGTGATATTTTAACAAACGCGAGGTTGTTAGTTTGGATAGATGGTGAGATGCACGAGGAGATTAGGTTCAGAGGGGTCTTTAAAGTAAGGCCTTGTGCAAGCAGATAGCCAGGTGTTGCTCAGAGGTAAATTCTCAGCTTGTTAAAACTCATAGGTTTGGTCATCCCCTAATATGAGGTACATTTATCTAATTCATTGGTTTCATAATAATTAGTCTTTAGCTCATTCTTATTTGATCACATAGGTAAAACACTAGATATGATTAAAAGTTATGGTTTATTAGGTTCTGTCTATTTTCTATAATGAACCAGTAGTTATTCAGGCAGCACCACTGAATAAAGCGATAAGCCCTTTTCACCCAACCAAGTCTCAACTTGGCCTTGACAGGCTGTGATAGGACCCCCCCAGGGTCTATGTCACTCAGCCTGCCCAGGCGCTATATATACTGTCACTGACTGTCCTTTGGCACATCATTCAGCTCTTGAACAAGTGTCAGCGTGGCCTGAAGTACGAACTCTCACTCTCATTCGTAAAACCAGGGTTGTAGCACAACCTCAACGTTTTACTTCATTTCAAACTGCAGTTCCTACTATTGCCATACTGTATACGCCCAAACCTCACTGATCATGATGGCCAGCACCGCTGGAAACTATGGCAGCCCTAAAGCAGGCACCAGGGGCGTAACGGCAGAGGCCAGAGGCCGTCATTTCGCTGGTACAACGCACGGACAGCAGTGACAATGGTTACTTGCCTTTTTTCAGAATAAGACCGTAATTTCTAGAAATCCACAACACTCAAATGTTGACTGAAAAAACGTCTTTTTGCACACAAAAAACAAATAATTAAGCAACAAATTACAACTATACAATCTGTACAATGTTTTTCCATGTTATGAATTGTTATAATCATTTGGTTGAAGGTCCCCCTCTACATTTAATCAGAGACTTGCCATTTTTGGACTACATAGGCTACACAGATTAAACACTACACAGGTCACCTTTCATTGTATGTGCACATGTTATATGTCAAAACACTCCTACCGACCTGTACTTTCACTACAAACTAACATTTAGGTCCAAGCTGTTTAAGAAAAGTTATGGGTGGCCCTCAAAGTCAGCCACACTGTAATAATGTGACATTTTCTGACAAAACTGCCATCTATCTATCAGCGGCACTCGCCCTTACTCCAATATGGGCCTGGTGCTCTCTTAATGTAAATAAAGGCTACAGGCATTATGAAGTTTTACAGTAGATAGACAGATAGACTAGATAGGCTAGATAGATAGATAGATAGATAGATTTTTGTCCACACTGAGAGAGAGAGAGAGAGAGAGAGAGAGAGAGGGAGAGAGAGAGAGAGAGATGGAGAGAGAGATTACATCACGTTTTAGTTGGAAACACCCAAAACACAAAAATTTAGGGTGCGCCGTCAGTCTGCAAAACGAATGCAACGATAACGATACAAAGTAAGTATGTATTTTACAATATAGTTGTACTGTGGTCGTCGAGTCTGGCGAGTGTCATTGAAACTGTCATCTAATTACCAGTTGCAGCGATAGATAGATAGATAGATAGATAGATAGATAGATAGATAGATAGTAAGTTGTATGTAGTTGTGTGTATTTGCACATGACTTCATGCAGTGTGCGAACTACACCATGGCTTTCGGGGGAGCTCACTTTTTTTGTGGAGGGGGGTGCTTGCGCGTGCCTCGAAGGCAGCGGCAGCATGCCAACTATCCTGCCCCGCCCCCTTTTCCAAAGTACCGCTGGAGCGGACTGGCAACAAAAAGTGCCACTACTGGAACGGCAGGTGCCTCCATCATCAACCGGCAGCTGCCGCTGCCGCTAAGTGCAGTCGCCCTTACTCCAATATGGGCCTGGTGCTCTCTTAATGTAAATAAAGGCTACAGGCATTATGAAGTTTTACAGTAGATAGACAGATAGATAGATAGATAGATAGATAGATAGATAGATAGATAGATAGATAGAGATTTTTGTCCACACTGATAGAGAGAGAGAGAGAGAGAGATTACATCATGTTTTAGTTGGAAACACCCAAAAAAACAAAAAATTTAGGGTGCGCCGTCAGTCTGCAAAACGAACGCAACAATAACGATACAAAGTAAGTATGTATTTTACAATATAGTGGTTTAAGAACTGTGGTTGTCGAGTCTGGCGAGTGTCATTGAAACTGTCATCTAATTACCAGTTGCAGCGATAGATAGACAGATAGATAGATAGATAGATAGATAGATAGATAGAGAGATAGTAAGTTGTATATAGTTGTGTGTATTTGCGAACTATACCATGGCTTCCGGGGGAGCTCACTTTGTGTGTGTGTGTGTGTGTGTGTGTGTGTGTGGGGGGGGGGGGGGGGGGGGGGGGGGGGGGGGGGGGGGCGTGCTTGCGCGTGCCTCAAAGAGAGGACTGACTGACTTTTGTTGCAAAGAAACATTCATAGCTGCAAGCTTGTAGGCCTACTTGCTTCATGTCAGCACATCTGATATATAATAATCAGTTAATTGACCACATCAAACCTCCACACGGGTATCAAAACCAAACATCACAGTATGATACAATACGGCCAACTAAAGCAGGGCACAGTTTATGGCGCGCAGACTGAGTGGGACTAAGAAAGTTTTTTTTTCTGATCTTTGAGTTAAAGTGAGTGAAGTTTGATATTGCGCCGCCACGCTTCGATGGCAAGAATAGCATGCATGCCGGTATCTTTATTAAAGTGAATTAGTGATGAATCACCCTCATGCATGAATCATACATCAATAATAGCCTAATTTTACGCATGATCCATGATGATGAAGATACATAAAAATAGAAATGCATGGCAAAAATAGCATATTGTCAATATTTTAGAGACCCCCCATAATTTCACAATGTTTTCAGGGGAGCTCATGCTCCCCTGTAGTTCGCACTCTGACTTCATGACTCCCACATCTCCTTCATCCCTGCTGGCAGCTCTACAACATGAAGCTGCTCTCTGCTCTCCTCTCCGTCTCCGTCTGCCTGTTCATCCACCTGGCCGGTGCCAACTGGGCCCCCTGTCAGCCGGCTGAGTTCACCTATGGCTACAGCGTCTTCCTGAAGCGCCACCTGTCCTCTGATACCCCGGACAACCTAAACTATAATGACTGGGAGGCTTATCTCAAACGCCAGACAGACTGCGACAGGTCCCTCCAGTCCTTCCTCTCCCCTCCCGACAGAGACAAAGTGGAGGACGTCTGCACACCCACTGCAGGGAAGGTAAAGACAGAGAGTAGGCTATTGTCATTTTTTATGAATGTACAGCTTGCATTATTGTGTATTACTGTTTTTCTGCGCTCTTGCTGTCTTGCTTTTTTTGTGTTCCTGATCTCAACCCAGTGTTATTCTGAAAGAGAAGTGAACTGAGGGACAAAGTGTTACCTTATGTGTAAAGTGTATAATCTCCTGTTAATTTTAAAATCAGGCTTTCCGTGTAATGAAAGCCTTGGCCATGCACTGAAGTGATACTGAACTTGACCATGCATGCATTATTTATCATGTTGATTGGCCTCTTTGTCTGTCGTTCTTCTCCTTTAGCAACAGAGAGAGAACTACTGCATTAGCAAAAACAAGTTCACCTTCATCTCCGTCCAAAGTGAACTGAGCACCTGCATCGTCAAGAACGTTACCAGAGTCACCCAGCACATCATCCTGGCCTGCGACATGGTATGGTGGTGCATGTCTTCAGTCACTCAGACTCCAGCACATACAAGGAGATTAGAGATTGAGACTCACACTTTGCTCCTGTCAAGAGAAATTCTCAGTTTAAATATGAGTGATTCTCATGCCTGTAGGGGAGCCCGGGGATGGTTGTAACATGGGGTTAGTTGTAACCGCACCATTTCCACCAATCAGGGATAAGCTAGAGCCATATGATCACTACTGTACACATCCACTTCTTTCCTGATCTTGCATGTGCAGTTTCATGGCTATGTAAGCAAAACTGCAGATTTTACAGCCAAAAAACTGATTTTGAGATAAGAAAGTAATTTTTTGAACCAAGTTTATATCTTGATTAGCACTGATATTGTTGAAGCTAAAATGATAGAACTTGTATTAGATGAAACAATAGTCTTTCAAGTAAAATGTGATGCATTCCATCCATGCTAATCTCAAACCGTTCTACAACAGCTAGAAATATAATGGCTGACAGGGGTGGGGATAGTTGTAACTGTTGTGTTAAAAAAAAGTGTTACTGTGACTCATTATTAAACAGTTATGTGATGGAGCACCACATTTCAAGTCAATTAAGTTTGAATTGACTTGAGATTTCAGTTAATTTTGTGAAAAAGACAACTAATACATGTATGCACAGTTAAGAAATGTTACAATGGTTTAGTTCAGAAGGATCAGTTTAGTCAAAGACACACACACACACACACACACACACACACACACACACACACAGTGACTGACAGTCATGTTGTTCTTTAATGTCATACATTCTTCATTAGAGCTATTCTAATGCAAATTGTATAGTGTGGGCTCAATTTTTGCTTCTTTCCTCTAACCCCAGCTAGTATTACAACTTACCCCGGTATTGGGGTAGGTTGTAACAATGGAACTCCTTGTATTTGACATCAATTCATGAAGTCTGTGATATTATAATAGAGGTTGAAGTGATTGCTATTTGTAGCAGACAAATGTGGGCACTTTGTGTCAAAATTTGACACAAAGTGCCCACATTTGACGCAACATTTTTAACACCAAAACTATCAGTTATAGGGGCTGAGACAAAATGTGTTACAATCATCCCCAGTCTCTCCTACTTAAAGAGTAACTAAACCCCAAACCCAAATCTGTGTAAAGCCTGACATCTAATCAGGCTAATCTGTCAGCCTGACATCTAATCACCTGGCACCAAAAATCAGCCAATTGCAGATGGCAATTTCAGTAGCATACTTTCTACCATTAGATGTCAGGCTTTACACAGATTTGGGTTTGGTTACTCTTTAATTTGCGGAAAGAAGCCCTGAGGTTAGAGAGGTGGGCTTGTTATCAGAGGGGTATCTCCCGGGTGTGAACATGTGTAACTATATGGATGCAAAGTAGTTCCTTTCTGAAAAAGTATGTGCGCTCTGAGTTCATGACCCTCAGACCTATGAAGCCCAAAGAAAATCTGATGTGTAATTTCAAAAGACCCTGGTCATCACTCTGAAAATAAGGCTATCTTCTATCGGTTGTTACTGTAAATGGCTTTTTTGCCATGCATTGACTGTTCAACAGTGCTTCTTTGTTCATGCCCTCTCTTTCTTCCTCCCCTCTCTGTGTCTCTGTAATCAGGTGCATAACGTGTGCCGTCCAACCCAACTGGAGGAGAACAAAGGGCACCTGGAGCCCAGGGAGCAGGACGCAGACTGTGTCAAACCCACCGAAGACCATGGCTTCATGATAAGAGCTGCAGACAGGCTCTGTCTGCTGCTCACTCTGCTGGGACTGGCCTTCTGCTACTTAATGGGCTAAACATGGAAACGGAGGTCAGGGGTCAGGATGGGACTTACAGTATTATACAGTATTATCATTGTATCATTTCTCTTCCAAAGCAGACTGGGGAGTGTTACACAGCACAATACTCTGTAGAGCAAGAGAGAGAGAGAGAGAGAGAGAGAGAGAGAGAGAAAGCCAGGAAAGAGACACTGAGAGGAAGCTTTGTGTAGTTATATTTTGCTTCTGAAAGTGAAAAGGTTTCATTTGAGGATTTTGGATTTTTGAAAAAGGATCCTGCAACAGTATTCTTGTCTGCTCATAATTACTTTATTTGATTACTTTATCTGCCATTGTTATTATACTCATTTTGTATTTACTTGTATTTACTACTTGTATTAACTGTCTTTTTTTACTTAATACAATCAATTATGCATGAGTGCCGTAAGGAAAAATATATGTTTTCCCATATTTAGTCTGATTAAACTGAATGAAATACGCATACCAAACTGCTATCTACAGTATCTATCTATCTATCTATCTATCTATCTATCTATCTATCTATCTATCTATCTATCTATCTACTTGTCTGTCTGTCTGTCTATTTATCTATGTAGTTCACATTTAGTGTGATGTAAGAGAATAGAAACCTTATATGAGTCATCATTCCTGTGGTTTTAATAGTTAAGAGATATTCCAAGTGATTTTCCAAAACAAAGCTGTCTATAATCAATGAAAGATATGAGTTGAAGTGGGAGTAGGCTCGCTTAGACTTGCCAATGACTCAACTAATAAAAAAGGGACAATAGACCATTAAAGGCACACAAACAGCAGCACACCCACACACACACACACACACACACACACACACACACACACACACATTCACAAACTGAACATCCAAAAATAATCCCACACTGTAACTGGAGCCCTACCCTTCATGATGCTTGTGCTAAAGCACACCCATGTGGACAGAGTTATATAATGCTACTCTAGGCAGACAGCTTAGGCCACGCCCTCTCACACTAACAGGAAGTGAAAAAGTAGAAGTGTGACTTCAGGAGGCAAGAAATATCTCACAGCTGGAGCCCTCAGATCAGTTACAGCACACAGAAACCTCCGCTGCTGCTCTCAAAACAAGGTAGGGAAGTTCTCTTGTCTATCAGCTGTTTGAAAATGTGCATCCACCAGACTGTCTTGCTTTCATAGTTTGCATGTTAAAACGTGTATGGAGGGCTGTGGCATTTCAAAGTCCTGCTGTGTGTGCTTAAGTGAATGAGTCACTGAAAGTGGGGAAATGTCTATAGGGACAGTGGGAGTTGTAAACTTTCAAAGAATACAACGCCTGTTTATTGGATTATATGTTTTATAATACCATTTAAGACGGTGAAACAGAGAGGTATGTAATAGAGGTTCAGGCAGAAGTACTATGCATTGACAGAGGCGAAAGACTATAATATAATAGGACTAGAAATAAGGCAAATGTGATCATACTGATGACCTTGTCGTCTCTCTTCCGCTCCAGGAATCCTGAGTGATGGCCAGCCTCGGGGCTCTTCTGTCTCTCTCCATCTGTCTCTTGCTGGGCCACCAGACGCTGGCTAAGAATGACGCTCCCTGCCAGCGCTCCAAGTGGAACAATGGCTTCAACACTTTTGTCAAGCGGCACATTCGCTCCGGAACCCCCAATACTCTGGATAAGAACGACTGGGAGAGGTACATCCGGAACAACGGGGGCTGTGACAGACCCACCCAGTCCTTCCTCCACCCCAGCGACCTGGACAAGGTGAAGGCTGTCTGCTCGAGCCGAGGGGGGAAGATCTACAAGGAGAACCTGTGCGTCAGCCAACAGCGCTTCACTTTTGTAACAGTGAGGAGTGAGCAGGGGACCTGTGGGATCAGGAGCATTCGTGAAGAAAACAAGTACCTGATCCTGGCCTGTGAAGAGCTGGACAACCAGTGCCTGCCGGTCCATTTTGAGGGGAACCCTCAGGATATAAAGCCTGACAACAACGCCAGGGGCTGCCAAGACCCACAGAAGGCTAAAGCTCCCAGCTTTAAAATGACCTGGCTCTGGTTGTTGTCCGTTCTTGTTATTATTATTTATGGCCACTAACTGTCCTTGTACTAAGTACTGTACAAAGTACAGTAAGTGCTATTAAGTACTTTGTTAGACCAAGTGCAATCGTTCTCATGGTATTTTTTTTTTTTAATTAGAGGTGTAGTAGTGGGGTGGTAGTAGTAGTTCTTAGTAGTGCTTTTGTTTATGGTGTGAAATCAAAGCATTAAAAACATCACCAGCATATCATCCAAATTTTTGAATTTTAGATAATTTCAGAAAAAAATGTATTTTTTTGTAACGTAGGTTCCTTCTGTGACGTGTCCTTGTGAATTCAGTATTCTGCTGCAACTGTACGCTGAGATCCTGTAACATATATGAGAGATTGTTCACAGCTGCAAGGTGCCCCTGGATAGGCCTACCGCAGTTTCATGTCCCATTTCATTTTCATTTCATGTTCATTTCTTCAGCAGAACCGCAATCTTTGCAGGAGTTATGGGTAAGGGTCGGCGTGTATTTGGGGTCTCATTTCTATGGGGATATCATCAGCTTTGGTAGTACAGTCTGGCAGGTTCAGTGCCTCAGTCACAAGTAGCATCTTTTGATGACAAGTGATCAGGTTTCAGGATATCCGTTTAAGTGTTCATAAATGGCCTACTGTTATGTAATGTTTATAATCAAATTGCTCAAAATTGGTGTATTCATCTGTCTGCTATGACAGTGCATGCATTTATGAGAGATAGTGGGATAGGGCGGGGTTAGTGTTCTCATGGCATTTCAAGAAAATTACATTTACATGTTAGTGGAGCTTATATAATGTTGAGAGACAAATTTGCAGCATTCACTGTTTTATGTATATTTTACATTTAAAGAGCATAAATAAAACCACTGAAAGAGGAATTTCATTTGTATTTATATGAGTACTCACAAATGCATTAAAGTATCATGTATTAAACTGAATTCTGACCAACATATTTACACTCAGGTCTTTCCATGCAGTCATTTCTACACCAGTTTCACTCCAGGGAAGTGACAAAGTGAAGCAGATCTCTGCGATCACAGGGTGTGCAATCTTACTTTACAGGTTTACAGTGCTAAATCTAATAATGCACGTACTAGTTGCCCAATGTTTGGCACAGAGGACTGTAACATCTGCGTATTGGCAAATGACATGAATAACACGTGAAAATATGATACTCTACCTACGTATCTTTTTTATTTCGTTCATATTTATTTGCACTCCCTTCTTTTATGGGTTTCTAACACTACAAGGCAGATGGACTCAAGACAACAGGTGAGAGGCAGACTGGGGAGTCAGATGGTGGCAGGGCAGCTAACGTACCTTCATATTCATCATGCAAGGGAAAAAAATGATTTAGTGACTTTATCTTAAAATCTATCCAATGAAGATTGTTACATTTTGTTCAGAGTCTTCAGCTTGTACTATTATGATAGAAATATAATAAGATAATAGAGTATTAATCACTAAGATATACTGTATATAGGCCTATATATATTTTTATATTTAGCACAGGCAGACAGAAATGCAAGAGAGATGAGGGGGAGAAAGAAGAGGACAGTGAGACAAAGACAAGAGATGGAAGCAAATATAACAGATGATTAAAGTAAAGGAAGAGATATAACAACGTCGACAACGTGTTAAGATATAACAACGCCGCATTGCTGCACTCCTAAAACACAGAGATTATTCCACAGACTGTTTGACACTGTAGATGCCCCTTTTTTCATTTGAGCACCTGCCCCTGAGAACTCTCTGCACGTCCCTGGAGACACATTTTGGATTTAACCTTACAAAATTATAGGAATACCACATGGGAAATCTGTTTTAGGGTTCATCTTCCTTCAAGAAATGTACTTGCCCCATACGACTTAATCCCTCTCTCTTTGCCACAGGAACCACAGGAAAAGATAAAGAACCCAACCATGCTATGCCTCAGTGAGCTCCATCATTAATTTGGCATTTCTCTCAACCACTCACACACACACACACACACACACACACAGAGTTCCAGTTTTCCAATACCTTTCTGATCAAACCTGCACCTCTTCTGACTGCGCCTGTCCCTAAGGGGTTTTGTGTGGGTCTGTGTGTGCAGTCACGCAATGTTTTGTGTAGCAAAACAGAAACAAACACTAACAACAATTGTTTGATCACCTACAATAAGACAGCGTCGGTGCACATGCCCAGACATCTCCCCACCCAGTCCCCACACATCAAGCCAATAGGTTTCAGGAGACACAGTGTCATTTCTTTGCCACCACTAGATGGCAGGAGAGCTCCTCCTTACCTTAAAAAACCTTTTTGCTTTTTGGACCATTGAGGGTCCAACAGTCTCATTTCCGTCTAGATGGAAAACTGAGCGCACTCTACTTTGAGAGCCCTTTTTAGTGTTTTGTCCCTCTTCTGACAAAGTAAGTGTTTTCTTGCCAGCAGCAGTCATTTGTGTTCAATGTTTTCATTAAAATCTCATTTTCATTTTATTTCACTAAATGCTACACAAGGGCGGACTTAGTGATTTGGGGGCCCTAGGTAAAGGCAAGCATGGGGCCCCCTGAATCCCAACTCTCTCTCATTTTATATATAAACTATAAATAAACAATAAATCTATATATAAACTTGGGTAGTTTTGCTTATTTTATTTTTTTAACTTCTCTCTCAGCTACTGATACATTGGCAAGGAAAATAAGCGTCAAGTGTCAAAATCTCACTAGAAGTTGTATAGCCCACTATAACCAGAGTGGGGGGGTGATCATGCCTCAAGATTTCAATACATTTCTTTTAAATTGATTAAAAATAAGTTTATATTAGTTCTATTCTTGTCTTTAGTGGGGCTCGCTGGCTGCCAGGGTCCAAGGCAGTCGCCTACCTTTGTCTAATGGTAAGACTGTCCCTGATGCTACAGGTCTCAGAGACAATGTCAAAATAATAAATAAATAAATGCAAAAGCTCAGTGAAATAGACAAGAAATTCAGGCAAAAAGAACCAACCACTTTGCTGCTAATGCTATTCTTTTGAATAATTGTATGGATGGACATTGGATTTTGTGTGCATTATTGAGTACACCTTTTTTTTTTATTTTGTGAAATATACAGTATATGGATCTACATGACTGCCACCTGCTGGTGGCTCATGACATTTCTATTAAAACCTCTGTAAAGTAAAGATGTCAAATGAAGTGAAACTCTGACACAGAGGCCTCTAGGTGGCAGCAGGACCTGCCTTATGTTGCAGTCCAGCAGTAGCAACCTGCTTAGGGCCCTTAACAGGGTATGAAAGAATCCTCTGCTATATTCAGTTGGTTGTCAGTGTGGAGTCCATCACATCCAAAGACCCTGTGAACTGGGCAGCTCTGAAGTCTACATGGCATGGTGTCTTCAGAGGAAGCGAAGGCAAATATTCCCCAAAGGCTCTGTGCACCTGAGGTCTACGGCGGCTGATGAGAGCCAAAACACCTCAGCCCTTCTGATGGCAGTCTGCAGCCTGTGCCCTGTTTTCACTCTGAGCTGTTTGGAAGTTTTAAAGTTTGTTGTGACACAGTAGGCGATCCAAGAATACCAAGTCAATATTTGTGTCCTTGTGGAGAACGTTTTTCCCAAGTTGTCATGGAGAGAACGAACTTATTAAGAATGCAAGAACATAAACTGCATCTTTATAGTTTGAGAAGTTCTGTGTGCTTGACTTTGTGTGATCAAGTAAGACACACTGGTGTTCATTTTCCCTACCTGATTCAACCAGCTCATGATGCATCATTCTCACAATGAATCTTGGGGCTTCCCAATTGTTCTCCTGGGCCAAATTACCATCTGATGCATCTTTGGTTGGCAAGTAAACTTCCGGGATCTTTGTCCATCCTCTGTCCTGTTCTTTCGTTTTGGAATTGGAATTGTAGGTCTATTTCAGCTGTAAGATATTACATCAAGTGGAGGAAATAAGAACATACAAGAATACAAGAAGTCTTAAACTGTTTTGATTTGATTGTTTTGAATCTATTTGTATATTCAATTTAGTAAAACTATCATATCAATATAATGGAGTCTACCAAAGCCACAGGTATAACTTTTGCTAGGCAGCTAACATTACTGTTATCAGTGCAAAGAAAGTGCTGTTCACCTTAAATGCCTGTATGTCAAAGCGAATCACCACTGCAGCGTTGACCGTGCCTGAATTTTTAGAAGAAAGGAAGAGCATGACCACTTTGCAGGAATTTCCAGAGTTCATCAAATTGGTGTTGAGTGCGAAGCCCGGAGCAGCAGGTAGCTGAACGTGTTTGAGCTGGGATGACCCCTCTGGAAAGGAACGTAGCCCTGATCCTGTTAAACTTCCACAACTTTCCATTCTCCCACAGTGCTTCATTTCACGTCCCTCCTCTTCCCTGCTTTCCTTTACCCAATCGTTAGCCTCTATCATTCTCTGCCTTGTGACTTGCTCTGTTGCAAAGGCAGAGAAATGTGAGTCTTTTCTATTTCAGAATTCAGCTTTCATTCTTTTTCTTGCCCTCCCATTTTCTCTTTGTCTGTCTTTGTCTGTTTCCATCCTTTTCTCACAGGCCCTCGCCGAAGTTACGCGGTCATGAAGAAATCACAGGACCCACTGAAAGTTCATGTTATGTTCTGTTCTGTGCCTGGAAGCAGGGAAGGGAATGTTATGCACTAATGGAATTTGTAATAATCTAATACATGAATATATTGCAATAGAAAGAACTTTGCATTTGTACATCATGTACACCATTCAATCAGGTAATTCTAAAGACTTTTGAGCCCACCTCCAACACACACACACACACACACACACACACACACACACACACACACATTGGTCACAGTGAGATCTTAAAGCAGGCTGAACTTAACTATGGTCATTCCAGATCCATGACATCATAGGGCAACAAACACACACACACACACACACACACACATACAAACACACACACGACACACACACTCACAAGTACACACACACTCTGTCGATTACACACACACACGTACAAATGCATAACCGCACATGCTGACACACACAAGGAAAAAGCAAAAGCTAACAACAATCGTTGACGAAGGGCAAAGAGGAAAGGCTATGAGAAGAATAAAAGAATGAGTGCCGAGTGAGAAGCAATGGAAGGGTGGAGGGGCAGAGCAACGTGAGAAAAACCAGCCTGCACTTTTATTGAACTTTTTTGGGGTTTCAGAAAAAAACAAGAGAAAGGGGGAAAAACATGAACGTAAAATAAGGTGAGAGCATGGGAAATGGTGCTTGTTTTTCCTCTCAGTTTTCTCACTTTCCCTTCTTCTGCTGTCCTCTTTGGCTCATTCTTCTTCACCCACCCCGCCCTCTGCCTTTCATCTTGCTTATGTCTCTATATCTCCTTCGCTTCCTTTCTCTCTGTATTTCTCATCCCTCTCTCCCCTCATCTTCTCAGTCTTTCCTGTCTCATTGTCGAGTGCAAAGCAATTCAGCATCATTCAGCGGCCTGTACAATGCTGTTTTACGATGCTGCCGCCACAAAGCACTTCAGAGGAGGCCCATGGGGTCGTTAAACTGTAGGTGGCAGCGGCACGGCGGACAAACTGGCAAAACAGAGGGAAGGAAACTTTGGAAGAGCCGGATTCTGAGAAGCCATGCGAAGACAAGACTCTTTCTTCATTCAACGCATCTCTTCTCCTTCCTCCTTCCTGACCTAACCTCCTCTCCCTCTCTCAACCCTCGCTCTCCCTCTGTCCAGACCAACTCATAACAAATGAGCGCGATAATTAGAACCACAAAGGCTTGGGGGGGAGGGAGGGGGGCGGATAGGAGAGGGGGGGGGGGTGAAGGATAAAAGGAGCAGAGTGTGAGTAATACCGGCGTCTGGGCCCAACTGCCCAGGCATCTGGAGGTTTGGTATATTAATGCTTTTCTTCCTGATAAAGGACGCCTGGGTGAGGTTGTGTGTGTGGGATATTCCAGGTTGCAGCCTCTGTTCCTCTCTGACTCTTTCTGTTTAATTCCTGTAAGATAAGATTTTACCCGAGAGGGGAAATAAACAAGAAACAAATGTCTGGTAGAGCAAGATTTCAACACACGCATGCATGCGGGGGCACGCACATGCGCACACACTCTCACACACACCACACTCACACACTTACACACTTACACAAACATGCAGAGGCGTTTCACATTTACAGTGTTCACAATGGGCTGGCCTTGTCTTGCCCTTAAAGAAGGAACATTTTCTCACAATTTGCGATTTGCTATAAAATGGTACTTTGGCAAAGTGTTATTAGAGACATCATACACATGCACGCACAAACACACACACACTGTGGTCCGACCACCATCATTAACTTTGACACTATGTGACTTTCAGTCCCCCCTCTATCAAAATCTTTTTTAGTTCCTCCTTATCTTTCCTTATCTTTCCCCTTCTGTTGCTCGCTCTCCCTCATTCTCTGCCTCTCTCGGCTGTCTCTCATTTCCCTGAACATAGTTAAACTCTGCCACCTCTAATCAAACCCACATGATGGGTCAGCATGCCAGCAACCCAGAGTGCTGCGCAGTCTTTTGGCTGCGATTGTGTGTGTTTCTGTGGCCATGTTTGTTTCAGTAAGCACATAGTAATTCATATAGAGGAATACTGTAAAAGAAAAGTACTGTAATTGACAACACTTTGGTTTGCAATGTTCATACCTCTTCATCCTGGTGTATGTTGGTGTGTGTGTGTGTGTGTGTGTGTGTGTGTGTGTGCACGTCCTGCCCAGTGGCTTCCTATGAGGGTAAAGGCCAGTGATAATGACTTACAGGGGTTACCGGTGGGGAAGGTCAGGGTCAAGTTCACATCTGGGGTTACCAAGGTTACCGGGGTGAGCGGTTTTACTGGAGGTCATCTGGATGATAAAGTGGAGAATGCCACAGAAGTGTGACTTTACTACAGGCTGATCACAGACACACACACACACACACACACACACACACACACTTGTGCAGACAAGCTGCTCTTTTTCAAAAATGATGAATGCAACATGAATGTGAGAAGTTCTCTTTGAGACGGCAAATGGCCTGTGGGCAATCTGGCTGTTCCATGTCCACAGTTCAAATCTGTGTCATTTGAATGTGGGGAGGGAAATAGGAAACAATATGCGGTACAAGAGGAAGTGAGAGCAGAGATATGCTGCAGTTCACCCCGGTGAGAGTGTTGACACAAGGCTGAACCTGATTTGAATAGGACAGCGGGCCTGTAACCCAGAGAGAGGGAGGGAGGGAGAGAGAGAGAGAGGGAGGGAGGGAGAGAGAGAGAGAGAGAGAGAGAGAGAGAGAGAGAGAGAGAGAGAAACAGAGAGAGAAACAGAGACAAACAAAGGCAGCTTTGATAATTATACAACCTATAATTTTCTCCCGATACTGAAATTGTCTCCGTTTCATTTCAGGGTTTGGGGCTATTTGAGAATGATCAATATATTAGAGTGTTGTTTTTTGTTTTTGTTTTTTTGCTAGCAGTGATTATCAAATTCGGTTCAAATAATGGTGAGAGAGACAGAGAACGAAGATGCATTAGATAAATGGATGTGAAAAAACAGCTGAGGTATTAGGATTTCTGAAGGGAAACAGAGGGTCATCTTCTTCTTTTTCTTCATATTATTATTGATGTTCTTCTTTTTCTTCTTCTTCTTCTTCTTCTTCTTCTTCTTTATGGTATTACTGTGTGTGCTTTATGCCGTGAACCCAGACTGATAGGCAACATGACTGTAAACAAATCACGAGACTTTTTACTGCGGTTATGTGCGCTGGCATGTGGTAGAGCCTGTGAACCTCAGAGTCGGCAGGTTGAGGATATCAGTTACCAACAATGTTCTTGGCATAGGAGAGAAGTGAGAAAGGAAGAAGGATGAAGAAGATGGCAGAACAAAAGGAGCGAACAGTATACGTGAGAGGGCGGATAATAGTTCGCAAGGGACAGAGGGAAACGAAGATTAAAACTTGGCACTGGAGGAGCAAAATAATACTTCTTGACTCATCCAAAGACAGAGGAGTCTCTCTTTACATATCTGTTGCCTTCTCTCTCTCTCTCTCTCTCTCTCTCTCTCTCTCTGTGTCTCTCTCTCTACCTCTCCATCTCTGTCACTATCTATTTGCCTTTGATCTATCTCTCTCTCTCTCTCTCTCTCTCTCTCTCTCTCTCTGCTGACTCACTCTCCCTATCCTTTTCTCCAGAACAATGAGATAAAAAATGACTCTGGTCTCTAACTTTCTCACTAACTCCCCCCCCCCCTTCTTTCTTCTCCTTTCGATCCTCTCCTCTTCCATTTTCCCCTTCTCCCTCTCTTCAACATGCTTGAGGAATGTGTCACACCAGCACAAAAGAACAAAAGCTTGACAGGAGGAGAAGGAGGAGGAGGGGGGTATAGAGAGAAAGTTGCGTGAGGTAAAGGAGAGGCAGAAAGGAGAGGGGGTATAGAGAGAAGGAATGAGAGGAGAGAGAGAGGTTGAGAGGAACGGTGCATGGTTGACTGCATATGAATGCTGAGCGGTGCTTTGTCATCACGTGCTGACATGCAGCATCACACACATTCAGACCTCTTTATCAAACCCCTCTGAACAGCACACACAGCGAGAGGGGTGAAGCTGTCACTGTGGTATATTGCACGGCTGCCTGTTTGATTCAGTGGCCTTTGATACTTTTGTTGTTATGTCATGGTAATATGCTAATGGCCTGCGGCGAGGCCGAAGATGAATTTTCTCACCACTAGACAGTTCTCCATTGTAACCTTTGTGTGTGCATCAGTCACTTTCGAACAGGGTGCATGATCAATTCCCTCTTGTTCAGCAGGCCATGTGTAACAGACCACCATAGCAGCATTAAGGCCATGTAATGCTGTGGTTTAATATATAGATACTGTGGCATACATGTGGACAATTCTTGTGTTTTATGTCACATAAATGCTACAAATCATGGTGCATCTGTAATTTATTCTTATAGTTTGTGTTATTTCATTGATCATCAGAGCCAAGCCTTCAAGAGTTAATAAGTGCAAGCCAGCTGAGAGTGTGAGTGACACAGGAGAGAGAGAAGAGGAAAGAGAGGAGGGGAGATGGAAGGGGAAATTACAGCCCTGATATGGCTGGCTAATGGCTCACCTCTGTTGTTGGACCAGGAGGAACTTGTGAAGACATGTTGCTATTGTGGCACGGTGTGTGGCGGGCAAGCAGTGTGTGTGTGTGTGTGTGTGTGTGTGTGTGTGTGCGTGCGTGCATGCGCGCGCGCGCGTGTGTGCGGTCATATGTGAGTGCTTTGTTCACATCAAACAGAGCCAGGCCCGATGCAAGGCGCTGGATGGACGCACGGTCTGTGCGTAAAGCACATATTGCGCTACCAAATAACAATGTCAGACTATTATTCACTTGTGTTAGTCGTTAT